>NC_045738.1:6487491-6525754 GCF_008692095.1 Etheostoma spectabile | reverse complement strand
TTTGTTGTTTCAATGCCAAATTTTATTTTTAATACCAAAGGTTACTGTCACTGTTCTAGCTCCACAGTATGAAAGCCATGACGTCTCTCTCTCTCAGTTCTCTGGGCGGGTAAAGCAGGCAGAGAGGATACCCAGGGCTCGGTTTACATCTATCACCATTTCTAGCCCATGGCTGGGGGTACGCATGAAAATATATTAAAAAAAACTCATAAAATTAAATGTTTTTGCAATGGGACCTTTAAGCCAACACTCTCTACTAAAGGATTTTAAGAGGTTTTTAGTATTGAATGTTGCAAGAAAATAACAAATAATGGGAAAAGTCAATAAGTAAATTAATATAGGCTACATTCCAAGTCACACATCTAAAATGAATGTAGTCTACAACAGTACTACCTTTGTGATGTGTATAATGTTCAGGTTTTGTCAAAACAGTTTGGTGTTGATTCAAGTTTCTGATCATTTTGGCACACAAAATCCACCCCATTTAGATGTATTCTAAATGTTAGGAACACTCTGTGGTAATTAGTGCTGCCTAGCTGTTCCCAATAGACTGGCAACTGAGGGTAATTGTATGTAACTTTTTTAATTTTTTTTATTTATTACCAGGTTTAATACTTGTGTGCCCCAGGTTTGCTTTAGTAGATTTAAAACTAAAACGTTAAAAGATAGATAGATAGATAGATAGATAGATAGATAGATAGATAGATAGATAGATAGATAGATGTTTATTGATCCCAAGAAAAATGGGAAATTCCTGTGTTACAGCAGCAAAATCAGTCACAAATTGCACAAAAATATAAATATAAATGAAATACTAGGAAAAATATACATACATACAATATACATGAAATAATAATACGAATAAGTAAAAAGAACAAATACTTGAATATGTATAGGATGGGGGAACAAAAATGTGCAACTGCTTAAATAATATGCTAAAATGTAAATGTAAATAAACCAAATGTCCAGGTTGCATTAGTGCAGTAGTGTGGTGTCCAAAAGTCTCATCTACCACCCAGTGATGACGTGTTAAAAAGTGTTATTGCTTGTGGAATGAATGATTTTCTGTAGCGCTTGTATATTCATATGAGTGTAGTATAGGTACAGTTTAAAGAATATTTATTATTTAAGTACTTGAGTTATTTTGTAGGAAAACATATAAGACAAAACACATTATTCACAGAGGAGCATTTTATATGCCTTACAATGTGTGTTTGTAGGGATCATTAAGTTATATTCTCTATGGCTCAAGGATTCCCCCATGTGACGTCATCACACAGCCTGATCTGTTTGCTGTTGAACTGAAAGAGAAACCCATTTTATTTAATTCACAAATTATAACTGCAAAGTAATATGTTAATTATATTTTCGGGCACTGACGCACTGACAATCAGCAGGATGGCGATCCCTGGCTGTCCTGCATACTCAACCCATCACCACCAGATGTCTCTCCTCACTAAGCCACCGTGAGATCGCCATGAGTAAACTGTGATAAATACCCGCAGAAACAGGGCTTGGTTCTGTCAGGCTTCATCCACATTAAAATCCCAGGCTGCCATTGGAGAGCCCGTTGGCAAGAGCGAACAGGACGCAGACGCAGGAGATATCGCAGGAAGGCGCCCGACGAACGCAGTGTCCATCACTTCAGCTCATGTAACCAGACAGCGTATGTTGGAGGCAGTTATTTAACAAAAACAACTTCGTTTTAAAAAAAAAAGAGAGAAAAGAAGGCGAGAAAATGGGACATACCGCAATATTGATGGCTGTATTGTCCTACTGCGTGTTGGAGAACGTCGAGGTAAGAGCAAGACAATCTGAACCATTTGTAGCCTACCGATGGTGTAATGTAATTTTTCTGTCCGTTTAACTGAATGTCGATGTGGACAAAATGCTGTGTTATAGTTTTATCGACATTACTCATGCCACGCATACAGCTGCCTCTTTCTCTATATTGCTGACACGCACCCTTATCTAGGGCAGGTTTCATTTGAAAATGCATCCTCGGGCTCCGTCCTATGTCAACAAGAGTAACGACACACAGAGTCCGAGAAAACGCAGTGACAGTGAATGGATTTTAAATGCAAATACTGCAATGGCATGGAAGCTCACTCTCAGGACGTAAATATAAGAGACTTCATAGAGACGTGGTTTACAGTTCATTTGGCTCGCTGCGTCAAGTCTGGGCCTGTGTCGGACATGAATAATGTCACATAGGCCTTTTGATCTGTGCAAGGATGGAGCTTAAATCCCATTTCATTGGAATGGGACATCTGGCCTTGTCAGAGAGAGAATCAGCTTGCATCCGTCCTTTAGAGGAGTGGTGCATCTCTTGAGCAGGATGGAGTCATGCATATGCAACTGCTGTTTTGTGTTACATTTGGTCTTCATGACAGAGCAGTGAATAGATTAGAAAATTCCCAATGTAATCTCTCAGTGAGAATCAGGAAAAGTCACATTGCAGTTGATCGTCCTCTTGCATGTAGCTGTATTTCTAAATATGTTGCCTTGAACATGCATGTAAATAAACTGATCATCCAAGAGGCTGTGACTTTGATTGGACAAAGAGTGCAATACAGAGTATACAAATGAGAGATATGGGGTCATCTCGTTGGCATCTGTCTCCCATCAATAGGTAGAGAGGAGATAGTGAAAGTCACTGATAGAGAGCGACTGATCAATGGGCCGCCAGCTGCTTCCACCTCCCGCCTGTCTCATCACGACTTACAGCAGACACAGTTTGATGGACACTGCCTTTGATAACTCTTTAGTCATCCATCATGCCCCCCACTGTAATAGACCTATGGCAGGAATTGAGGTTGGAGCATGGACATTTGTGCGTAGGAGCAGGGTGGTGTTTGGAGGTGAGCGTGAGTGTGGAGGAGAGGTGGATGAGTCATGATGTCCCAGCTGGAGCCTTGTTTCAGGTCAAATGTACTTTTCCACCTGGAAATGAAGAGTGAATGAAGCGACCCTATTGTATGTAGAATATTGAGTTCCTAAGAGGATTTGTGAGATGTTTATTTATTAGCCATCTTCCACAGTGAGTATGTAGCAGTCATGATAAAGCCTCTCCTTTCACTCTGAAATAATTTCACTTCTCTAAGAGCCTTAGCGGGATTACTGCTATGCTAAGGAACAGGCTTTAGCGTCATACAAGGAGACCTACCCATGAAGGTTTACACTGAAGATTACGCTGTGAGAGGGTTGGCGGGCTGGATTACACTGTGGTATTAGTCCTAATAAAGCTGTCAGCTTTCCTTAATTTACTCAACATTCCTTCAGCTGAAATGTGCGAATTGGATCAATTTGTTTTTATCTCTCTTTTAAAGTGAAATTTATTTAAATGTGTCAGTGCACTGGGATAATCAAAACGTAATCAAATTAAATTTCCACGTTGCATTCTGGATTAGTTTGTTTTAGCTGATATACAAATTCAGCATCGTCCTGTGTTCTGATCAGACAGACACATTGATGCCAGGTTGTCACCTATGCTAAATCCAGTAATGGCTTCCCGGGTATCTCAGCTGCAATAGCAGTTGCTGTACCTGTTGCAGCACCCAGAGCATTTAGCTAATTGACACTGAGATAGGTCATTCATGAAAAAATGACAAAAACAACCACCTTCATGGACAGCCTGCGAACTTCTATATCATGTAGTTTGACTGACTGACATCCATGGAGCAGACGAAGTTTGAATTTTAGGCTGCGCAATTAAATTGCAGCTTTATTGAAATTGCAATATGGACTAGTGCAATATCCAAATCGCAAAGGGACGCAATATTTTTTAAAGGCAAAATATGTGTCAAACCATTCTGAATGAAGTATTGTGATGATGCAGAGCTGTCCCGGCCTACAAATAGTATCCTACAGACAACAGAAAATGTCTTTGTTTGGTACAGATCCTTGCAAAAATCACACTAGAATCATTTAAGTTTTGTAAGATTTTATATTAGTCAAAGAAAATGAGAATAATGAAACAAACAGGATCATTCCCTTCATTATCGTGAATCATATTGCAATCGCAATATCAGTCAAAATAATCACAATTAAATAATTTCCTCATATCGTGCAGCCCTATTTTAATTACATTACATTTGCTGGGTTTTGGGTTCCCACAGCCTTGTGGTTGGTTACATGTCCTCTTTCATCTTTAATAAGTGTGGGCAATATGGATAACATATCACAGTCAATCACATTGTGATACTATAGAGATGGGCGCTGTAACAATATATATTGTTGATTATATACATTTCTTTAGAGAGTTCGTCATTCCATTCATCCCTAGATCATGTTGTTCATTGGTATTTAGTTTTCCGGGATTTGTTGACAATTATGTTTGTTAACAGTCAGTATAGGTTTCTGACCAATATTTTCTCAATTAATCAATTACATTTTATAATGTCAGGAAAATAGTGAGAAAAAGGACCAAGCTGACGTATTTAGGAATCCTGTTTTCTCCAATAAACACTCCACACTCCAAAGTTTCCGATCAGGAAATATTAAAAGTTTTTGCCTACATTTTTTTTTTACTTAAATGAATATTTAATAATTAAAATGACTACTGATTAATCTCTGTCAGCCGACTAATTGTTTATTGCTTCAGCTCTTATTATGCTATTGAATTACATATACCATTAAAGAGGATTTTATCGTTATCACACAGCCCTATCATGATTTAGTTTATTCTCTGGGAAATTAACACAAAACTAGATACATTTACCTGACAGCTTTGTCTTGGCTAATCCAGTAAACCAAATAATGTAACCTATCCAATTACCCTTATTGCAGTAATGGAAACATATTAAAAAGAAAATCTGATATTGTCATTTAGGTTATTGATTTGCAGCATTGCCTGCAATTATGTAATACAACACAAGATATTAAAGAACCACAGGCACTACTGCAGAAATGGTTGTTTGAAAACAGTTGACAAAAGGCATAACATCCTGCAGTATATATCATCAAACCACCCAGACCTACTCTTTAAGATTACATACATTAGGGAATCCCAATGACATTGTGAATACTCACTTATCAACAACACATACAGCCAGACTTGAACTCACGTGCCCAGTTTTTGCTACAACAAAACCCCCACACAGGAAAATCTGATTAATGAAAGCAATCTACAAAGATTGTGTTTGTGTGAAGCCATATTTAATCATAAAAAGAGGAAGCTATAGGAACTACACCTATGCTCAGCTTAAGGATTTATCAAGATAAATGACTGCAGTGTGGACCTGAGCCTGAGCACTCCAGTCCAGAGAGGCTGCAGAAGAAGAGTTGTCACAGACGTAGAAACTAACCCACCATATCTACAGGTTTCAGCATATACAGAAGCATAAAGGGTGGAAGAGAAAATGGAAGGAACAAGCAGAGTAAGACATAGGTTTTAGTATGGCTGAAGATAAAATAAAAATGGTGAGTCATAAAGCTGCTGTGTAACCCCCCTCTTCCACCAATACATCTCCACCAACAGCAGTTTCAGGCCTTATGCTGGAATACAGCCATACAGATCTATGCACCTCCCACTGCGATCTGCCTCTCAGTGCAGTAACACAAGAGGATTTATTGGGGGGAAAAACAAGAAAGAAAGATAAGGACAACGACTTCTCTTTCTCTCTCTCTCTCTCTCTCTCTCACAGACACACAGACACACACTCACTGCCCTACACTCACTTAATTAATTTTAGAGCCAAGAGATAATCTGGTTCCACTAATGGATTCCCGTGCGCTTGCTATTCTCTACTATATCCACAGGCAAGTGGGCATAAAACATACCATTTTGTTGTATCACATGTTTTCCCCCTGTTCTCTGTATCTGAGTTCCTTTCCAATGGTTTTGATGTGCAGCACACTCACAAGACCAAGATTAAATCCTGCAGAGTCATTGTGAAATGAGAGCTGTAAAAGTGCCTTAGTAATTGAACAAATGATATTATTGCGCCCTGTTGGTCATTCTTGCAATCGACAACATTGAAACCGTGCCTTGTGCTTTGCGGTTTAGAGGGTTATTGGGAGGGGTGGTTCATTTTCTATTATGGCTACAAGTTGTTTAGAGTGTGAATGAAGAAAGTATATGTATTTGGGTCCCCAGGCATGGAGTTCTTCCAGCTCTTCTGCTGTAAATAAATTGACATTAATTGTACATTTGCATCCTCCTGATAGGTTCAAGAAAAGCTCTGCCAAATCTCAATCTTCTGGCCTTACTGAATTACTTCAAATTGTGCATCTCAGCTGGAAAGGGAGTAATTTCCAATTCAGCGTTTAATAATGTTTGCTTGCGAGGATCATCACTTTGTGTCATCTCTGCAACCTGCCACGCATAACCTGATGCGCTGCATTTGATGAGTTAATTTCGTTGGCTTCCCAGACTCCACAACTGTTTCATAATCATTAACATTAACTTCCAGTTTCCTAAAGTTTACTTTACTTATCATCATCTACCTACTGAATGTCACCTATAACATATATTGGCTGTGCCCAGGTGGTGAACTGGCATCTCTCCAGCTACCAATCCACACTCCGTACTTTGGTCCGTATGGGGACTTGAACCTGCAACCCTCCAGTTCCCTTCCCAACCCAACTCGGACTGAGCTATTGCCACCCCCAAAGTACTTGCAGATCAAATTTCTGTTAAATGTGTGGGTAAAAGCTGAAGCCCAGATGGGACTGTGTGGTTCGGATGTGTCCAGGTTTCTAATGTGTGTGTTTTCACATGTCATGAGTTTGCTCAGTGTCCCCTAGAGGGATTGAGATACCAGCATAGCCATTCTGATCACATCCATGTGGCTTGCAGGGCAGAAATATCACTGTCGCCCAAAGTCTTCACATCCTGCATAACTGGCTCAGTAAGCCTAACGGGTTGGATTTCTGCGGAAAAGTTTAATGCCATGGCGAAACGAGATGTTTAGTCCTGCCGCAGCTAGTGGGAGGTTTCAGAAGAAGCCCCCCTCAAAAGCATCTGCAGTGTGGTGATAACACTTGTCCTCCATGCTCAGGAGGAAAATGAGAGAGCGCAGTGAAACAGATTGAGGGCTGGTGGAAAGAGAGAGAGAGAGAGAGAGGGCTGGTGGAGAGATAGAGAGAGAGGATTGCCCTGGCACGGCGGATGATCTGAGAAATAGAGAGGGTGAGAGAGGATAGTGTAAGTGATGTAGAGCATGTAGAATGTTATGTGGGTTGCAGGGTGGAGTGCATGCTAATGGAGGAACCCAGCCCTATTGCTGTTCAGTCCGAGCATCTGGAAGAGCAGAGAGATCCATCTCTGTCATGTGCGTACATGTATTCACAGGTGGCCTTGAAAAGAGACAAGGGGTGCAGAGGCAAGAAAAAACCCTGTAGCCAGAGTGAAGCACTAAAAGTGGGACTGTAAAAAATCTAATTCCCTTAACGGCCGTTGCTGCAGGGTTGGAGAGAGTGTGGGGTTGGTGGGTCCGCTGAGACTGATCAGGCCAGTATTAACATTCTACAGGGGAACATTGGGAGCTGTTATGAAGGGAAATGGATGTACTTTTTTGCAGCTTGTTTTCACTCTGCTATCATTTGCACAGCATTGGCTTCAAAAAACACACGGCTCCTGTCAGACTGACTTAAAGCTCATTTCTAAGACAGAAATCCAAATGTAACAAAGGTACTGTGGTATTGATGGGTAGAAACCACTCACATACATAATTAGGTCACACACTTACACAGATAACTCAGAAATACACAAACACACACACACACACACACATTCACCACACACTTGCTGCTTTATAAAGATGGCATGCTGCAGAAGTTGCATCAATTATTAAAGGCCGTGGAAAGGTCTGGGCTCTCGCTTGTCGACGGGGCTTTGGCACTTGTCACGCAGCCTCTCTACGCTCCGATGCTAGTCCTCTCTCTTCATGCACCCTGTTTTTTTTTTTTCTTACTCCTCTTCCCCGCCCTCCAGGTCTACTCCCTAGGCTCGCTCTACAGAACACAAAAGAAAATCCCCACGCCTGTCTCCTCCTTGCCTCTGCCCCCCTCATCCCTCCTCTGTCTCTGCCCCAGCCTCCCCAGCCACATCCCAGAGGCCCTCCTTATCCCTCCCCTACCCTCTCTCACAGACACTGCTCCCCCATCTGCCTCAGCAGCTTTCAGTGGCCATTGACATCTATTAAATTTCCTTGTGTATACTTTGATTTTTCTTGAATAATTCATGCTTCAAACTCACCCTTCGTTTTCTTATTTCTTTTCTTGTTTTTTACATTTTTTCTTTATTCTTGATATTTTCAGACATCTGACTCCATCTGTCTTTTTTCCTCATAACTCTGGTTCTCTATTGTCGCAACACAAAAGCATTACCATCATATATTCTTCCAATATTAACCAATACAATTAAAAGTGAATTTCTTTGAGCAAATATTAGGAGTTACGTTGTAAGGTTTGTGCTGTAATCTGCTTGTTGGTTGTACCCATTTTCCCTAAATACATGCCATCATATTGTCTTTTAGTGATTTCCTACACCCTAAATGCTTTTTGACAATCCCCAGACAACTGGTGTAAACTTGCTGCATCCATCTATGATGTGTATGCGGAAGCCGCAAAGTTAGCCTTATATTAAGTATTGGATATTCAATGAGTATTTCAATGAGACAAACATTTGATATTTTTTCCAAATATGAAACCAGAAGGATTACCAGCAATTGTTTATTTACCAGTGTTAAATAGTGTTATTGTAGAGGAGTGCATATTTCCTCAAACACACCCTCCCTTCCCTTGAGACAAAATGTTCCCACAGCATTTAACTCGAAGCTTAGTATTCAGCAACCCTAGATTAGAGTCTCCAAAGGCTACCTGCAATTGACTCTGCCTCTATTTTATACAGTATACATAGATGGCTTACCTACTATAAACAACCAGGCTGGTGCAAGCAGCTATAGATGATACAGGGACTAAGGTGCTGCTGTGGCTGCTGTTAATCATGAACAATAAGATTCAGCCAGTCATGGGAAGAGAGAAATGGTATTCCTTTCTTTTCTCAGCTTAGGGCCATTGTACTCGCCAAGACCAAGCTGTGCCAGTTAACAGCCAATACTCGACCACGCTCATCTTACAAATTGGATACTTCGCATGAGTCTAGTAGAGGTTTGAAAAAAGAATGTAATAAAAGCATAAATCAGAAATGGAGGTTCCAGGTCCCGGTAAGGGGTCTTCTGTTCAGATTGTCTCAATGATTAAACCATTTTCCCTTCAGCAGGACACTCTGTGGAGACTTTATGGCCTGAGGACATGAGATAACACTAATATTTAATCTACTCAGTGATTCTGGAGCACAGACTGGCAGGCTGCACCGCCAGCACGCATTATCTCACCAGAGTGATCCGGTCTAAAATAACACTGCAAAGACTAATGCAAGACGGGACATGTCCGCCTTATATGATCTCAGTTGTCATTAATATTTGTCCTCAGTGGATTTGTCAAACTGTGCTTTCTAGTGCTACTGAAATGTAAAATTGCTTGTTTTGAATATGATGCACAAAGACACTTGGTGAGGTGATTGCTGCCAATGATAATTAGATGATTCAAATTTGTTAATCTTGTGTAATAGTGAGTATGAACATACTTAAAGGTTGACTTGGAGGGACAGTTGGTAAAACAAAAATGGAAAGCTAACCAGTTGTGTTGTAACACGCAGGCTGTGCTGGCACTGAATAAGGAATAAGAGAAACATGACTAATCATTATGTCAGTGGCTTAGTCACCACATTGAGATTTACCGAGAGTGAATCATCAAAAACAATACAATATAATGCTGTCACTGATAGTGGTGTAATAGCAGCCAAGACTTTGGTAAATATGGTATATTGTATTAATCATATTTATTATGTTAATACTAATGATGTATTTTATTATAATTTATTTTGTATTATATTGTACTAAATATGTTTACAGCTGTGGCGAACAATCATTTTCTTGATTGATCTGTAGATTTTTGCAATGATCCGAGTAATTAATCAACAATTTCCCAGAGGCCAAGGTAGTGATGAAAAATTCTTTGATTTCCCCAAAGATATACAGTTTCCAGTCATATGAAATGTTTAAAAAGTAACAAATCCTCATATGTGAAAAGCTCATTTTGTCAGCATTATGTTTGTCATTCTTCATGAAAAAATCTTTTAATATTAATTCAATAAAAATATAGTAATTTATTTAAGTTTTCACTGCCTCTAAAGTGAGTCAATTAGCCCAGCTCAGCAGGGCCCAGTATTGTATAAAGTCATTTAAGTGGCGTGTAAACAACAGACAGTGATTACGAAGACAACAAACCATTAAGCCAGCGGTCAGCGACCCGCCATGGATACAATGTTGAACCAAACATTGAGAGAGAGCGAGTGGCAGACAGAAAACAAGCGGGAGAGGGACTGAGTGACATGCTTGAAATTCTGTAGGGAACCAGTTGCTACGGTAACAGGGAAGGTAGCTGGCTCCTGTGGGTGGCGTTACCATGGCAACCACCCTTAGTGGCCAAGTGATGCTGGGAGGGAGAAGAGGAGAGGCCTAAAAAAATGTTTGTTTACGGGTTTGATGGGAACAAGTGAGACAGACGAAGAGGACAACAAGTGAATGGAAGCTGATGCCAGCCGTGTCACTCACTGTTTCATCCAGTTCCACTGGAGCAGAACCTTGATTTTTTTATTTTTTTTACTTTGGTTTGTACAAGTGGCAAGCCGGTCCCAGCGGGCCCTATCATTAGCTGTTCATCCTGCTGTTCACTAACAGAGCACCTCATTACCATGAAGAGTAGGCCAAAGATGCTGTGCAGGGCAACATACTCTCTGAGAAACCTGGGAAGAGGTTATCCCCTCATTATGTCTTTACCGTTTGTTGGGGTAATGCTAGCCACACTGTAAATTCGGATCACTCACTGGGAGTTAAAAACCAGTTTGTTCCCACTGTGGCAACACCACACGCCTCTGGTTTAAAGCCATGAGCCAACATGTTGTGAAGTTTGGTTAAATGTTACATACACATACCATTATACTTTATGTGATGTATAACGTATTGTATGGAGTATGGATGTCCGGTCTCCGCCACAGTTAAAAAGATCAATAATTGCTTTTAGCTCAACAAATATAATATAATAATATAATACTGATGTAAATAAATACACACAACCACACCTCTACCTCACATTCTCTTTGTAAGGCTCAGATATAGTATAACCTCAGAGCCTCATTTTCATAAGATGCATCTGCTAGAGATGCTCCCAGGGGAGTAGGCATGATGTGATTAGAATTGTGCATGTGCATAAATCAGAGACAGAAAGAAAAAGATATATGAATGTTTTAACCCCCTTTCCATTCTCCCCCTCCTTTGTCAACATCTCTTCCCTATGCAGTATATCACTCCATCGTTGGCTGTTTTATGTGCACAATCAGTTCAGCACAGTTTTTATTTATTTGACTTGTTTAGATTTAAAAGGCTCATTAGCAATTATTAAAAAACCAAGATATAGAATACAGCAGAAAAAAACATAACCAGTTCCTTATTTACATATTTTGTGCTACTAAAGTACAAAGAGCATAGGAGATCATAAGTCATATGGATGACATGCATCCAGATCCCAAAGGACTCATTGTTTTCTGAAAAGAATATGAACTTGACAAATAATTTAAAATCATAAAATCTTACTTGAGTAATTTAAGTTCCAAAGCAATTTATTGTGTTCCTGCCAGATTCACTCCAAATCGTTATAATTGAACATGAAACTCTATTGGCAGATTCTTTTACTTTTTTTAACAAGCACAATATGCAGTGTAGACAGATCTGTAGAGGGTACACTTACCAAGTATGTGCAATACTCACAAAGTGCATGAAGAGACAGCGAAGTACAAGTAGAACTGGGGGAGAGATGACGTGCGGATCCAAAGGAGAATACCCAGGAACAAAGACTTCAGTGCAAATTGGCTGCAAATACAACAGAGTCAAAGGCAGAGTGAAGAGCTTGAGATGCAGCAAAGGCCCAGAGTGTGAGATAAGAAGAAAGCAAGAAGAAGCATCAGATAATTTTGATGCTGGCTGCCTGCTGTTTGTCAGGGAAAGTCTGTTTTTTAAATAGATCAATTATTACAGTCTTTTAACCTAAACATACCCTCATTTAGGATTTCAGATTCCTACTTAAAACATGCTTTAAGGGCATTATGGTATTGCTTTAAGACCTCCAGTCTTGTCTCCCCCTGCATAAAATAAACACTTGTCCAATAACTTACTCTACTATAAATAAAGTTACAATTTCTATAAATATCCTTTGTCTGAAATTGAAAATCATGTTACTGTCTAATCTCCATTTACCTGCTAAATTCAGAGTGAAGGGCTTGAGAGGCAACAAAGGCCCAGAGTGTGAGATTAGAATGTTTGGTTCCAGGGTGGATTACCCATTCTAGAGATCCAGCTCAAAGTCTGTCAGTCATTTAAATGGGGAACTAAATTAAATGCTGCTCATGTCCTGCACTTTTCTATCATTACAAAATTATGTTTTGCTTATCAGAAGAGAGGTTAAAACTATGTATGTGGGAGAAAAGGCAACAATAGCCTGTAGAAAATTATTGTCTTTGTGTTTAATACATTCCAGCTGTGACAATGCACACCATATACTTGCTAATAGAAATTCGAACCTTTGAGTCACAGATATGACTGAAGACCTTTGAATGTACAGTATGTACCACATAAATACAGATTTGTAGAGCTTGTTTGCATTGTGTCAGTATTAAAATCTGCCTTGATTCAGTGGCAATTGTGTGACATTAGGATGTTTCAGATGGACCTGAAGTGTTGAAATCTGCGCTAAGCCTTTGATTCCTTCAATCCCTGAGGTAGCTCTTCAGCTTGAAATTGTATCTGCAGACTCACAGTGTTTGGTATTACCATGTTGGCATTCCCATGTTGTGTTGCTTAACTGTGAGGGAGGTTCAGCAGTGTTATGTAACAGCAGAAATGCATCAACAGTGCTAGCAGAAGACAAAATCATTTCAGTTTGGCAATTTGGAAAAAGCTCTCTGGACTATGGTCTCCAGTTTTCTGGCTGTATTTATTTTAATGAAATATTATTATGCAGTTTTCTGTGTCCCATATATCTACAGGAGAGGATCTGGGAAATGAAAAACTACCCTTTGTGTTTTTGTCCTTTCTGGAGAGTAAACACGCACAGTGTGGCGTCATTATGGTGAGTCAGAAACAGCATTTGTTGAAATGTGGGTGGAACAGAGAGGAAGACAGAAGTTGAGCCTACTCTATGCAAGTATCAAAATCACTTGTTTAATTTGGAATATTGCGTATGCTGCCTTCCCAGAGAAATGGAAGCACCATGCGTGAAATCAATGTTGTGGGAGTTTCCTGTTTTGTTCCTCTGATTGCTTTGGACATTCCTGACGTTTTACCACAGATGCTGCTGAAAGGCAGGACGTTTAAATGATTAAAAAAAAGCTCACAGGAAACATATCTGTAACAATGTTACCAGCACAATGGGAGTAAAATACAGGTGTGTGTTTAATGGAGTGTAATATAAAAAGAGAAAGGGGAAAAGAGATGCAGGATGTCAGTACACCTGTATACATGATATTTATCATGGGTCATGCGAGTCCTAGATGGGAAAGGTGGTCATTGGACTTCTGTTGAGTCCCATGGGGCTGTCATACATCAGGGAAATTGGTGTCTAACATAAATGATTCCGAGTTACGGACCTTTACAGAATAAAGAAATCAGTCTCTTTCTTATTTCCCATATACAGCAGCATGTAGACTGCTATTTGGAAAGATATATGCTAAAATCTAGAGAATATAATATATATTCAGACCCCAGTGTGCACAAATCTTAAGACTCCTAAATAACTACAATCATAAAATGGTTGGCACTGCCACCCTTCAGATCTATGATGTCTCTAGTAGTGATGCCATCTGACATGCCCTGTATTTTAAGCTATGCTTGAAATTAAACCAAATATTTGGAGCTGGTTTTGGCTGCTGTTCCAGACCTAGATGAACCCTGGTGATTATTGGGCCATCTGTTCCCAGTGTGCCCAGCTGGAGGGTGGACCGCTGTAATCTGGACTGATGAGACCTGACTTAGAGAAGGCCATAATATTTGCACATCTTTGCAACCAAAAAGCCTCTGTCATAATGGTTGGTGGTCAGGCATTGAAATAAGGCATTCAGATTAGTATGTAATACGTAACCTTACAGATGTGGTTTACAGTAGGACGCAATATAACAATACATAAAACACGATGCAATATGTTCCACTCTGCCCATCAGTCTCTTCTGAATAGAAAATGAATGCTTTAATAAGCCATTAGTCAAAGATGTATATTAATGAGTGTCAATGTGCTGAGCTAACCTGCTCTATCCTCCTTTGTCCCTTCTGCACCATAAGAGTCTGGCAGACTAATGTTGCTACTGTCTAATAACTACATGCCACACCAGGAAGAGGCCTGATGGAGTCTATGAATAATTAACCAACATGATTACAATGATGAATGCTCACAAATCTCTCTGGCCATTTAGCACTGACCTAGGGAGGGAGGCCGAGTGTCAGGCTTTGTGTGAAAGCTGTTAGGGAGGGAGGGGAAGACAAGAAAGATATCAAGGATAGGGTGGCTAAGGGTGGATCGTGCTCAGCCTTGAGAGGAAGCAGAGAGGGGAATATAGAGAGAAAGAGTGAAGGAGGGGCAGGAAGACACCCACTATTCAGCCATCTGTGCTGCAGAGATGCACAAAGACATGCTCAGAAAGGTGTGCGTGCGTGCGTGAATGCGTGCTTTTCGTACATGCATGAGTTGCATCGATGAGGCCTATTTGTACGTGGGTGTGTTCCCTACATGAGTGATGGAAAGTGGCCAGTCCACAAAGTAACAGCAATCACGAGCAATCCTAGCTAACCAGTCTTTCACACCAAGACTGACAAAGCTCATAGTTTGCACTGTAGATAGATTTAATAGTAAAAAAAAATTTAATTACATGTATCACCAGCGATATTATATTAATAAAAATATTTATCTGGGAATCTAATTACTTGAAGTATATAAACTCTGATAGCAACATTTAGTAGTATTGAGAGCAAATTGACTATGTACAAATATTGTTGCCTGGATCTTCAGGTCCTGGAATTTTACGAGTGGTCTGTCCTTGTGATGCATGGTTTATTACGTTGTCACTACATGGTATATTTTAGTTAAATGGGATATCCCAGATCCCTGTTGCTAGGGAGTAGGGATTAGATCCTCAGGGGTCTGATGTCTCTAGTTAATTATCAAGTGTCAAGCAAGCTCTCTGCAATATATCTCTGACCAAAGAGTCTGTATTTATGTAGTAGCTAGTGTATTTTTAAGTAAGCACCATAGTGTTTTACACAACGTATGAACAGATACACACATGTACCTTGTAATAAGAGATGAACTTAAGGAAACATGAAGCAGGATCAAAAGCACAATTAATCATAATTGTATGCAAGGGAATAAAAGTAATCTTAGTGCTATCAAAGGCCCCTACGATATGTGACTGTAATTACACTGCTCCATGCTCTGAGCACTAAAAGAATCTACCTAAAGCATCTGATGCATTTATGGCATGGTTGTCCAATGTACAGTCTGGCAGCAACTTATAAAAGGTGACAAATGATGGGTGGGCTCCTCTCCCCCGCCTTTACTGGTCTGGCTTGCCTGCCAGGGCCGGAGATTGCATCATTACAGAGGATGAAGTCATCCCGCAACATAAGGGTGGAACAGGTGCTGAAAATTTAATTAGACCAGTGTGGAAGATGCTGAGGAGCATGTAAATGTACTGCCCTGGCCCAAACCCAGCCCTGACTGGCAGAAGTATTTATTTTACAAGATCATATCTGTTGGAGGTTCTTAGTTTGGGTATCCCACGCTGCAGCATCATGTACTAGAGGAATATCTGTGAAAATATGATTAACCATTGATATATGTGCATTAGCTTTTCCACAACTTCTGGGACAGTGTATCCTTGTCTCTATGGGATCACTTAGTTTCATTGTAAAGCTTTCTGCTACTGCAATTGTGGAGGCACACATGTGTGAAATGTGAAGCAGCACAGTCAGTATTCAGCGGATATGGA
Organism: Etheostoma spectabile; assembly: GCF_008692095.1. Classification (NCBI taxonomy): domain Eukaryota; kingdom Metazoa; phylum Chordata; class Actinopteri; order Perciformes; family Percidae; genus Etheostoma; species Etheostoma spectabile. The sequence continues at coordinate 6,509,655 of NC_045738.1, read as the reverse complement.
GAAGCAGATCAGAGAAAAATATAATTTCAAGGGAGCTAACGGATGCAAAGAAGAACCTGATGTAAAAGCAGAAAGCCAATCGATGCTTTATATCACCAGGTCGTTATTAATGATGCAGCATTCTCTGCAGTGGGGAGCTGTCAGGCTTCTGGGCTGTCTGCCTGTTCAGCTTCCTCAGCACTAGGACATGATATGTGGGATGGTTGATCAGTGCTGCCTTACCAATGTCTGAACCTCTTGCAGACTGTACTGCACAGAGATGCTTCAGTACACTACTGTCTTTTCTCACTGAGGCATGGAGAGCGGCTCTGTGGCCTGTCCTTTGCTGAAGAACAGGCATAATTGTTGACAGATTGTGAAGCATTATTGTGAAGCCAACTGGATCAGTGTGCCTCAGCGAGACTCCGAGTGGGTCTTACACTGCCTTGCTCACACCACGACAGTCTTAACACTAAATACAATTTGCGTACCACCAAGTAACTGAAAATCTTTGTCTTCATGTTTGTCGCTCCTAAGGGAAGGACAGACATAAATTGTAAGTACAAAACATGGACAAAACAGCTTAATGAAGGCCTGAGAATTATTCACAATAGCAACAGCTATTTTTAGCTGTGAATAAAAAGCCTAATCCCTTACCACACAGGACTATTGTCTTTCTATTTAATCTATACAGCAATGTGTCTACTAAAGACCTCATAGCATTGAGAGAAAAGCATGTTTTACTTTTTGTAATTTGTGTACGCATTACTCTTCTGCTTTGATTGAATAAATAAAAAATATATTTTCAAAATATATTCAGTAAAATTGCATATATGTTGTGAATCACGTAAAATGAGTCTCCAGCCATGAGAGGCTGCACTCAGGCACAGCATGGCTTTGAGCTAAATACTAATATATTAGAGGTATAATGTTTACCATGTTCAATATATTAGTTAAGCATGTTAACATGCTAACATTTTACTAATAAGCGCTAAACACAAAGGGAATCTGAGGCTGATGGAAATGTCATTCACTTTACAGATAATTGGTCATCAACCAAAGTATAGGACAAATTAGATGTTTTGACCTGATGATGGTGCTAGAGGTAAAGTCTGTGGACTAATAAAGTCATTACAAGACACTGTAATTTAACCATGAATGTATGTACCAAATTTCATGGCAATCATTCCAGATATTTCACTAAAACCAAAAATGTTGACCTTGTGATGGCGTTAGGAAAAAAGTCAGGGGATCTCAAAGTCAGTAGGCTTCATCTCTGGGCATCATGGACGTCTATCCATCCAATAGTGGTTGAGATATTTCAGGCAGGTTCAAAGTGGTGGACCAACCGACCGATAGACTAACATTATCATTTACATGATCTGTCTCAACCTTCTTTATCAAATGACGATTGTTATGTTGTTAGACTCTGCTCTTGGTTGAATGACCAACTTGCCATTAGCAACATCCTCTCTAATCAAATCCTCTCCATCGTCCTCAACAGCACTCTGGTACATAAACATGTGTATTTTACAGTAATACCAATGATATGTGTTCTAAGGCTTAAAAATAAATGACATGATGCAATCAGTTGAACGGGGCAAAAAGTACCATAGATACTATTTAGCAAGTCCTGCTGAAAGGTATTTTAGCATTAATTGCCTAGGTATTTTATGATTATTGTCTGGCTTAATTGTAAAAGATATATATATATATATATATATATATATATATATATATATATATATATATATATATATATATTGTGTAATACAGTAATTAAAGCTATAATGCGTAGTTCCTGCGGTGTGGGTTCCATGAGCAATTATATAATGACAACAAACTGTTGGTGCGTATGATACAAGCCTTCTGTGACCATGCACAGCCCCCCCCCCCCCCCTCCCCCACACACACACTTTTGCTAGTAGCTAAGGAGGACAGAAAGGATTAAACAAAAACAAAAAAAACATGCTGTACTCTTCAAAAGAGGTATTTATCTTTACTCAAGTTTCTGCGCGGGAAAGTCACCAGACGCCACAATCTTCTGAAGACAGACCTACAGAGAAATACAGACAGGGTTTTGTGGAGCGGATAGTCTTAATTAGCTGTGTAGCAACTCATTTGGCAATGGTTTGAATGTAACGGATGTTCATTAATATCAAAAAGTTACATTCTAAAGCTTTAAGGTTCCACGTAACTAAACATGATCCAATAAAAAAGCTAATGAAAACAATATGTTCTCAAAACAAGTACAGTCAACAACATTCACTGGAAGGAAATCCGGCTTCTATCGTCATGCCCGGCTTAAAGCACAGTCTTGCCAGATGTTTCCTAGACTCATTAGTGTTGCATTAACTGATTTCCCAGGTCATTGTTTATTTTTCCAAAAAATGGGTCCACAATCTGACCATTTTACGTGGATAACTAAAAATGTTAAATACCACAAAATACATTTCTGTCCAGCAACTGATGCTTCCTTAAAAGGGTTCTTACCATATCTGAGTAAAAACAAAAAGGACTGGCGCATGTTGACGACAGCTTGGGTTATTGCTGTGAGAATACGATGCAGTACGATGAAACACATACTGTACAAAGGCACTGTGTAGCTTTTACACAACAGAGAAGACTGAGTCTATGTGATGTCAGCCCCTAAGCAAGGTTTATGGGATACTGTGGCTGTGTGGTGGTGACCAGCGTGTGGCGAATGAGTGATCATAAGAGACCAAAAGAAGTGTACATCATAAAACAGTATTTTTTTTTGTGGGTTATCACAAGAGGGAGATCTAATCTTTTTCCAGATCAGGCTGGAGGCTGGGTGTGCGGCCTTGTATGGAGGTCAGGGCCTCAAGCTCCTGATGGACTGCTATTGATTGGGGGGAACGTGGCGATACAGTTGCAGTCGCTCAGCATTGATTTTCTGCAAGTGCAGTAGTGGAGAGCAGGCAGAATGAGAGAGCTAGACCAGGGGGAGCTGCCAGGTTATCTTCTCAAATATCCGGAAGTATTTTTCTTTTTTTTCGTGGCACTGACCTTCCCTGAGTCAAAGAGATATATCTATTTAGACATTAGGTCAGCAGCTTCAGCAGTGTTTTGCTCATCGAACAATATTCTTAAACAATAAAAAGCTCAAATTCAGCACTGTCAATAACTAACTTATACCTAAAAAAGTAATTCAGAATTTAATTTGTGTATAATCCACGTAATTGTGAGCCAGGATGTGCAGGATTGCCTATAAGGAGGAAGTCAGGCGGATTAATTTATAAAGTGTCAAGGCCCCTGGGGAGGAGGTCAAGGTAGACGGATGGGTCAAAAAACACACAGGACTCCCACCCAGAAGTAGGCTTTTTGTGTCTGTGTGAAAGCAAAAGTCACCGTTGACTTATTTTACATTACTTTTGTTAAGTAACTTGTGTACTTAACTAACGTCATATATGTCAGTAATGTAACAAACATACTTATTTTTAACCCTAATCACGATGTTTTAGATTCGTAGCCTAAACAGGTTGAGCACTGCAATGTAGCTGAAAATGTGTAGGATAACATTTTGTAAGATATCATACAAACTGCAAATAAGAGTTGGTTTTCCAAACCAAATGTTTAGTTATTTTGGCCATAGTTTTCATTAATTTAACTGTAGGGTGATTATTAACTTGAAACTTGCTTGAGATGAATAATCAATCACCCTGAAGTTGTCAGCAAGCGTGAACAACCAAAGCTTTAGAACTGGCTGCAAAACAGCATTGTTTTAGAAAGCAATATTTTTAAAATCCCAGAAGGCAAACAATGGGAAAATATGCACAACAAGAAAAATGAGTTATGTTCAAAGTGTGAATCTATCCTGTAGCATGTTGACTGTGACAGATTGCCTGTCACGAGCTCATTTGCTCATCATCCACTGGCAATGAAAAGTAGATCCGTGATTTGTAAGAAATCTGCTAGGACATGCAAAAACACAACCTCCTCTTAGCGTAATTATAATGCAAAGACTGCTCAGGGCCTTTTAAATTTATTGTACATTTACTCAAAGGGTTTTATATATTTATTTTATTCTGTATGAATTTTAATTAGGACTTCAAACACTTGAGCTCCGGTTGGCCAAAGCAGGGCTTCCCTTTGATCAGGCGTCACTCTCCCATATTTTATCTCCTCCATTTCTTCCCTTTGGGTGACTTCTTTCTAATTGGCTCAGCGTCGCTGGCCTAGTCTGTCATCAGTATGTCTATCTCTCGGTCTGTCAGCGCAGATGAAAGGATATGCGTGTTACATACAGTAGGCTCCGGGGCGCGGGATGCCTTTTTGAGGAGTTGGGAGGTTGGACAGTAAACATTATTGCATGCTCTCTACCATGAATGTTACTGTCAAGTAATGCACTAAGAAACTCACATATTTTACTCACGCTAAGTGACCTCCAGCAGACTGTGTGCATGTCTTTGGTAAACAACTCATGTTTGCACCTGTGATGACTCAGACATCCAACATAATATACCTTTGCACTTTGATTTTTGAAGGCTTGCTGCCATCCCATTTCTTAAAAAAACTGTTTTGTCTGTTAGGACAGAAGAAGTCCTTGTTTGTGCTGTTTTCCTCCTCCTGCCTAACCCCTCCCCTCCTTTATTCCTCCCTGGGCTCTCGCTGTCTCTGTGCTGTGTGTTAATGTAGTGAAGTGGCCCATCGGTCAATGAGCTTGTATTAACACCTGACTCCCAACCTTAGCTGCTGTTTCTTCCCTCCCCCAGGCCGACAACATATCCCACGATCAATAACAACATCCTAGAAGCCCGCTGGAGAAGGGGAAAAAGAAGGGGGGGGGGGGGGCAATCTTTTACATACTCTAGTATGTTTTTGCTATACACCATCCTTTTCATCTACCATCCATTCCTTTTGTCAGCTGTCTCTGCTGTGGGCAAACAGGGAGCATATGCCACCAGTCAATAACTCCTTTTATTGGCTCTTTCTGTCATTCACTTCAGGGTTATTTCAACAGGGAGTCTTTCCTGAATTTTTAGGTTTTCGATATTCTCTTTAAGCTTGCAGTGTGCACTCAGTTCTCCTGTGCATTAGCATCTACTTCCTTCCTCTACATTCTCGCCTCTCTGTTTCGATCTTACAGTCTTGTACCTTGGGTTACAATTGGGGTTGAATGTTGGATAGTGCTGGAGTGCATTTAGGAATTATCTGTGGTCTACCCACCCTGGATCAGCTTCAAACACAGTATTATCTGCCATAGTGTTTGTATTGACTCCCCCTTACCTCCCTTGTCCATTACATGCTTTTTAGGCTCTGGCTATGACCGAGGTGAACGGGCCAGGCCTCCAGGTGGCAGAGCCGCAGATTGCTATGTACTGTGGCCGTCAGCTCCTTCACATGAACCTACACACTGGCCAGTGGGAACCGGATCCTCAGGGCCGTCCAGGCTGTTTCAAAGAGCCTGGTGAAATCCTGTCCTACTGTCAAGAGGTAGGGTCCTGAAAATTGAAAAGGAAATAAGATAAATCTGAAGAACTGCAATGAACACCAGTCTGGATCAATACTTTTAATAGCAGAGCAACAGCAAAGAGCTGGTTTTGAAAGAATGTTGCACTAAATCAACACTGTTGAAGGTTTAGTAAATTTGCATATTTTTATTCTCTATTTTGCTTTTTTAACACCTGTCCCATAAATCTATATATTTAACCATATATAGTGAAGTGATGGTGGCCTGTTGGAATATTACAATATTTCATTTGTAGCACCATCCACTTTTCCTCCTTTTGTTACCTATATGTGTACTCTTTAACATCTACTGTAAAGTAATCAATGGTACAAATATTCTCCATACACACACATTTATTTTAAGTGCAACAGTAAGGCAACCAAGCGCCATCTGGAGGTCAAAGTAGACGTAGCTGCTACAGTTAGACGCCACAAGTCTGAATGGACTGTAATTCGATTAGCAGACACATTATGCATCTGTGATGGCTTTTACACAAAGACCTCCCTGTTTTCCGTGATATTTGTGATGAAAGCATTTTTAGTGTGCATTCAGACTCTGTGCCATCTACATTTCTCTCATCATTAAACCTTCAAATTATGGGCCTCAATTTTAAGTGTAAGTAGTCAGATGTGAAATTGGAAATATGAAAAAACAAGAATGTTCATTGAAATGATAACCTCAGAATGCCATGTCCAACATGGCTTCAGATGAAGGCCTTACACAGCTTTGTATAAGTAGTTAGAAAATATGTTGCATGACTCTCTCCCTTGTTAGTGTTCTTCCCACTGACTGTGCTCTCCCTCCTCCTCTCCCTGGATCATGCTTCTTTTATTCTCCCTCTCTCAACCTATCCCTGAACCTCTTCATTAACCTTTTTCCTCTGTCCACTGCTCCTCTTGTCTTAAAACCCTCTGTTCTGTCCATCCATCTATCTGTTTCTATGTCTCTTGTCGTCTCTGCATGTACCTGTATGTCCAGATGTACCCAGCACTTCCGATCTCCCATATAGAGGAGTCAAAAAGACCCGTCACCATCCCTGCCTGGTGTAAGAAAGGTTGGGGCCACTGCCAGACACACCCCTTCATAGTCCTGCCCTACCGCTGTCTAGGTAAGAACAACAAACTGGACTGCCATTAGATAATTACTCTACCAAGAGTACACAAGTTGAAATTTACTATTTTATATTTCTAGAGTGACTGTGTGCTTGAGATCATGCCACCTGTCTCAGTAATATTTTACATTTTTGGCCGTTATTTGATAGACAGTGGAAACCGAAAGGTAACGTGGGAATAGAAACAGGGGGACAACCAAATTCAAACCAGGATTATTGCAGTTATGTGTCTTTGACCACTAGACCAACAGGACACCCTTAAGGAATAGTTGAATATTTTGGAAAACATGCATATTCGCATTCGTGCTGAGGTAGATGAAAAGATTAACATCACTCACATGTCTGTCTGTTAAAAATTGTGAAAAGAATTACTGGGAACCAAGCAATCGGCCTGTTCTGAACAGGCATGTGCAGGCAGCTTGTCTGGCTCCTCTTCAGCTCAGGAACTAAAATGGGTAAAAACTAATTTTTAAGTGTTTGTTGACATAACAAGTAGTAACGTGCAACATCTGGTTTGCTTAGTTGTATCGATCTTTTGATTTAACTAATGATGAGCGTATTTCCCAAGTTGAGCTGCTCCTTCTCTTGGTTTGTTGCACAAGGTAGAATAGGCCAGGCCACAATAATATCAATTTTATAGTAATCAACAACACATCCTTTTGAGATATAGGAGATTCCCTTAATCACCATACAACCTTTAGCATTGTGTTTCAGTGGGACCTAAGTTACAACAACACACAGTACATTAAAGAAAATAAAGTGTGACATCATGAATCAAAGCACAAAAATACATCAATAAGCTCATGCCCATGCAAATAATGTATATGCTAACATAATAAGTATGCTTACCATATATGGCTTTATATTGATTTAAAAATACTTTGCATCTCACCCAGCATCACAGCTTTCTAATTGGGTTACTATTGGAACTGTAGATAGGCGGTGATACAAAGGAGAATTTGCAGTTTTACAGTATGGCAGACAAGGCCTTCTGATATAAGCCACCAGGGTGGCAGAAAGGCCTACAATGGATGAGAGAATGACTGAGTGAGTAATAAACAGTAAGTCACCCTGGATTCATGAATCACTTTGATTCTTCCGAACAGTAGAACTGGCTCTAGCTTGTTTGATTTCTGCTGAATTGCCTTATGGATCAAAACTTTCCTTTTATGCATAAGCCCTAAAGACCAGCTTGTAGCATTAGTGCTGTGTGAAGAACAGTTTTTAATTGGATATAGTACTATATACTATATGGTTATACTATTAAACCTCTACTGTATAAAACAAATAAGTCTGCAATTTTGATCTCTATAATACATACGTTTTATATTAACTTTTAGCAAAGCACATTTGTACTTGATGTCCTTGACTTGCTACTGTAGCTGCAGTTTGTCTGCTCAAAGTGCTTGTACGTTACACAACCACACCTTCTGTCTGTCATAATTTATGCACTCTAGCTTATCTATTCTAGTCCACAATATCTACTTATCTACTTGTTTCATGTAATCTGTGCATCGCTCAGCTTGTGTTTATTCATGGACACTCTTTTAACACACTTAAAGTACTCCCACTGCTTTTAATCATCTTACACTGACCTCACTTTATTCTTCAACCCTGCTGCAGAGGGCGAGTATGTGAGCGAGGCCCTGCTGGTGCCTGACCGATGCCGTTTCCTCCACCAGGAGCAGATGGATGCTTGCGAGAGTTACGTGTACTGGCACAACATTGCTAAGGAGGTGAGAATGGCAGATCAACGGCATGTTTCCAATTGTAGAATGACAACCTGTGAGTAAGAAAAACAAAGGGGTTAAAGCATCAGGGTGATTTTTATGAGACTTTCCACTGGGGGCATTTTCATGTACACATTGAACTTTCCAGTGCAGATGAAAAACCTCTTCTGCAGCCAGCCCTAACAGCAATAACAAAGTCAGACTAGACAAGTCTGCCCAGTGGTGTGTTGTGTATCACGTCATACTTTTTGACAGTACGCCTACATGAGTTTTTTAAAAGATCAGAACGGTTTCAAAGTTCAAGTTGTAATTTTCCCTCATTATCACTTCCTGTCAACTTTTTATATTCCCATACGAGAAACTCAGAATTCTGTCTTGCTATATTTAGAATTTTCAGTACTTTATTCAATAAATTCCAAGACCCAATACACTTTGTGTTTTCAACGTAGTGGAATTGATTGCCTCCCTTTCAGGAATGCACTGCAGACAATCTGGAGCTCCACAGCTATGGGATGCTGTTGCCGTGTGGAGACCATTTCCGCGGGGTCGAGTATGTGTGCTGCCCAGGCCGGGGCAGTTCAGGCGGTAAAGGAGAGACGGAGGAAAGAGAAGTCCCCGCTGGTCCGCAGACTCTCACATCCCAGACCAGTGAAAAACTCAACTCTGTGTAAGATGATTCAGCTTGACCACGCAGAGATGTCCAGGGAATAGAGATTCTGTGTAAATGTTAATGACTGTTCCACTTCTCCACAGCACCAAAGTCACAGCCCCCACTCCGAGCCCCTCCCCTGACACAGATGTGGATGAGGCCGATATGGAAGAGGAGGATGATGAAGTGGTAGAAGAGGAGGGGGAGGAGGAAGAGGAAGAGGAGGAGGAAGTTGATGATGAGGAGGTAGAAGAAGAAGAGGAAGAGGAGGCAATACCTGTTAAAGATCCAGAGGAGTATGAATACCCCATTGACTCAGGCCCCTACCAGACATCAGACTATCTGGACTCTTTCTACTACAAGAAAAGCCATAAACCCACCACCTCTGCACCTCTGATGAAGGGAGACATCTGTGAGTGCCCCTAATTTATTCTGTTAATCCTTCGAGTGTTTGTAAAAAGTCTTGGCCTGCAGTGAGTGTTTAGTAGCTATGGATAACAATAGTCTCACTCCTGGCGTATAAACTATGGTGTTTAGTAATGGAAGGGTAGCTCGGTTTTTGTCCAACACATACCGTCTGGCCATACTCCCTACATGCATGCATGCAAACAAGCCTCTCTATCTAAATATTTTAGGGAGCTGTATTTGCTGCTTAATTCTTTCCAGTTCAGCCTCTGGTGAGTCTATACTGACCACTGACCTCACGGCCCGTGTATATCACGTATATGTGCATAACACGCATCCACGTACACAACAAACCTCCAGGCCTCAGCTGACAGCTACTCTGCACAGGAAATGGAGAAGTTGACCACTAGACACATGAACTTGACTAAGAACAAACTCAAGATGGTAAACCATGACAGTGCTCACTGACTGTGTGGGAAACAGTGTAAGCAATTAAAAGAAAAGCCAGAGCCTGTTGATACTTTGTCAGTCGGTTTTGGGTTGGGTGTGTTATGATGCCGTCAGATTGATTTTTGCTGAAATTATTATTAAACCCAACACTACAAAAAGTACAAACCCTCATGCTACACTCTCTCTTAAATACATGTAATACAGCAGATATATATTTTCTATCATTGTACATACTGTATTTTCATTTCAAATATAGGAAAATGTCAAGTATATAAGTAAGTAATAAATGTAAAAACGTAATGCAACAGTACTGCTGTGTACACATATTGATGTCTACTTATCCAGAAATAACGTGACATTGTAACAGATAATACATTAATTTCCATTAAAGTGGAATTTATGTACTGTAACGAATTCAGTTTACTTGATGTCTTAACGCAAATTCCAATTTCTTTATTACAAAAATATCATGGATTACGTTTAATAATCTTGTAAATTGCTTTCCAATATTTGGAATAAGTTAAAAGCCAGAGAATATATAGTAATGATTATTCTTGTGTGTTGCACAGAGTGGTGGTTTCCCTGGTACTCTGCTGAGGTTATAAAAAAAATTTATCTTTAGTCAAAATTCTCTCCAGGACATAGCATAGTTTCACATTGTTGCTTGTTTAATTTTTTCCCTTTCCTCAAATTATAGTGTAACATTGCCCTCTCTCCCTCTTGCTACTTTCTCAGTGCACACCATGTCACATTTTAACCAGGGCTGTTCTTTTAATTACAGGATTGCTCTCTGGCTCTCTGGCTCTTGCGATCTGTGTGACAGTAATAACCTCTGTTTTCTGTCTCTCTCATCTAGTGACTACACCACGGCCCACAGATGGCGTTGATGTTTATTTTGAGAAGCCAGTGGATGACACTGAGCATGCCAACTTCCTGCGTGCCAAAACAGACCTGGAGGAGCGCAGAATGAAGCGCATCAATGAGGTGCCTTTCACAGAGCAAGAACAGGCTATTAGTTTGTTGGCTGGCAGGTCGGACTGAGACTGGCTGTTCCATTGCTCTCATTTTCTAATCTTATTTTTAGAATGACAGGTCACCGACCTGAACATGTTTTGTGTATTCAGGGCGGCAGATAAAGAAAAGAATAATAGAAATGTCACATACGGTGTTAAGAAACAGAGCTGGGTGGTGCGGCCTAAATTTATATTATGGACCATATATATTCCCATGTATAATGAATCCTCTCATAATTTCAATATAATGTTATTTCAGTGCAGCATTAGACACTAGAGTAGTAACCATGTACTGCCAAGAGTTAAAGTTTTTATCAATAAACCAATAATATACTTTGCGATGGTCGTAGAGGCAGTGCTTACACAACACATTAACTATGTAAGTTAAGAATGTATCACACTGCACATCTATGTTTGCGTGCATGTGTTTATCTTACATACACACAATCTCAAGACAGCAGCTGTACAACTTCAAGATTGTCTTTTTGACTTGTGGTTTTACCACAAATACCTTATTTGCCTCACTGCAGTCAAGCCATCTTGCTCAACAGTTTTGATAAGCACCATGTCTTTACAGATGCACAGATGTATTTACTGTTCTTTTATAACCTTATATAAAAAAGACAACTTAGTAAGTCAGACAATGATATCCGCATCATAGTTTTTATTTTCATTTTTAACATACATTCTAACCAGCATTTCTTGTTGTGGTGATAGAGTTGATCAAATGTGTTGTTGTGTCAACTAATGCCCCACTTTTATGAAAGAATAGTTCAATATTTTTCAACATTTTCAATGTTCTCATCTCACTCGCAGCATGACAGTGAATAATTGAATTTCCCAAATAGTTGAACACTCCCTTTTAGCCAAGTTTTTAAAACCAAACCATGTCAAAAATTTGAATGAAGATCAGTGACGTTTTTAACCGGTACACCAGAGTTGCTTGTGTGCACTTTATGTGATGTGACAATGCACACAGTCTACAGCAAAACAAATAGTACAGCCAAAAATAAATATCCTGTTGCATGCCTCTGTCAGTGTGCTATTCATACAGGTTATACCCCATTTCCTACTATGATAGTGTATGTGTTCCTATATAAAAAAATAAACTGGTATCATGTCTCTTTAATTCCTTAGATCATGAAGGAATGGGCAGAGGCAGACAACCAGTCAAAGAATCTGCCAAAGTCAGAGCGACAGGCCCTGAACGAGGTAAGCAGACATTTTTTAACCTGCTGCATTGGGTTTATTTAATAGTTTAAGTTATAATAATAATAATAATAATAATAATAATACATTTTATTTAAAGGCGCCTTTCTCTGCACTCAAGGACACCGTGGAGGGTATACATACATTAGACATTTTAAAAACAGTAAAAAATTCTATACAACAATAACAGACAAAGGCATAGCAATAGACATTCAAGTGGAATAGGCAGTTTTAAACAAATGTGTTTTAAGTTGTGATTTGAAATGGGAGAATGAATCGTAGTTTCTAAGTTGGCGTGGCAAGGAATTCCAGAGACGGGGAGCAGAGCGGCTGAATGCTCTGTTCCCCATGGTGGTGAGGGGACAGACAGGTGTATGGAGGAAGAGGATCTGAAGTAGTGGGAGGGAGTGGGATGATGGAGGAGATCAGACAAATATGTGGGGGCAAGGTTGTGGATTGCCTTGAATGCAAACAGGAGGACTTTGAATTGGATACGTAACTGGACCGGTAGCCAGTGGAGCTGTTGGAGGACAGGAGTGATGTGGTGGTTGGAGGGGATTTGAGCTATGATGCGGGCTGCTGAATTCTGGACCATTTGAAATTTGTGGACAGATTTGTGCGGAAGACTGAAGAGGAGAGAGTTACAGTAACCCAGATGGGAAGTGACTAAACTGTGGAGAGGATGGCGGCAGTGTGGGGGGTAAGGGAGCGGGGGAGGCGATTGATGTTTCGTAGCTGAAAGTAGGCAGACCGGGTAATGTTATTGATGTGGGATTGAAAGGATAGTGTGCTGTCAAGGATGACACCCAGACTCTTAACCTTGGGGGGGGGGGGGGGGGGAAACAAAGCAGTTATCAATAGTAAGAGAAAAACTGTCGGTTTTGGCTAGAGTGGATTTTGTGCCAATGAGGAGAACCTCGGTTGTATTACTGTTTAATTTGAGGAAGTCTTGGGTGAGCCAGGTTTTTATTTCAGAGATGCAATCAGTAAAGGAGGTTGGCGGGAGAGTGGACGACGGTTTAGTGGAGAGGTAGAGCAGGGTGTCATCAGCGTAACAGTAGAAATGAATGTTAAATTTGCTGAAGATATTGCTGACGTTATTCTGTGGCAGTGTAACATGAGCTTTACTCACCCTTGCATCCATTCCCTCATCTTTCCTCTATAAGCACTTCCAGTCTGTGCTGCAAACGCTGGAGGAACAGGTCGCTGGAGAGAGACAGAGGCTGGTGGAAACTCATCTTGCTAGAGTGGAAGCCATACTTAACAACAACCGCCGCCTGGCCCTGGAGAACTACCTTACTGCCGTACAGTCTGAACCCCCTCAGGTAAGTCCATTGTGGTGTGCTGAGGAGGGGTGAAAAACAGCACATATAAAGTTAAACCTGGCAACAATCACAAATCTGCTCTAGATTCTTTTTCTGTGATACATTTTTATCTTACGGTCTGGCATTTCCTCACCCTGTCCTCCTCCAACTCTTGTCTTCCAGCCAGAGCATGTGCTGCAGGCCTTAAAGCGATACATGAACGCAGAGCAGAAGGACCGCAGACACACACTCAGGCATTACCAGCATATTGTGGCTGTCGACCCCCAGAAGGCTGAGCAGATGAAATTCCAGGTGTGTGTCTGAGAGTTTGTGAGGTATTTTCTTTTGAGAGGCTTTTATCCACAGCCATGCTTTTGATATGCAAGGCTGCTTTCTGCTGACCATGAAACGCACAGAACATTGTGTGCTGAAGAGCTCGTAAGTGTTGCGGATAAGTTAATAAATTCTGAACCCACAGAGGGAAAACCAGCTACCAATCTTCTTTTTATTAAACTTAGATTAAAGCCAGTCTTTGCTGAGTTGAAATTTTTATTTGGGCTTTCATTTTTTATTAATTTAAGGAAGCAATTTCGTGCTTCTCTTATCACTGATAAGACCAGTTTGACACACAGCTCCGTGGCCCTTTTTTTGTAAAATGCCTAAGCAGAACGGATTTTTATTTTTTTGCAGGTGTACACACATCTCCATGTAATTGAAGAGAGGATGAACCAGAGTCTTGCACTGCTGTACAAGGACCCTACCTTGGCTGAGGAGCTGCACAATGATATCCGTAAGCTTTAACTACTGTTATCCATCAGTATATCCTTTTTTTCAGTTTTCAAATTTGCAGACCCCTGTGTGTGAAGGTCTTGATGACTTCTGTTTTTTTTTCTTTATTGCCAACTGTAGAGGAGCTGGTCAAGGCAGAAAGAGGAGACATAAGTGAGCTCATGACCACCTCCTTCTCCGAGACCCGCACAACTGAGGAGCTTCTGCCGGCTGAGAGCGAGGAGGAAAAGGATGATGAAGAGGAAGAGGAGAGAGCCTTCCAGAACAGGCCTTATCCTCCACGCATTGGTATATACATCTACATACTACTCATACAAATTCAGTATCCTTAAGTGTGTCCTAATTGTGTAAGTTAGGTGTAAAAACGCCAGGCTGCTGTTGTTTATAATGCTTTTTTCACTCTTTTTTTCTCTAAAGAACTGCAGTCTAATAAGAAAGGTGAGCTGGTATTCAGTGCCATTACAATCCTGGTTTTCTTTCAGTTTACAAGGATTGCAGAGAAGTTACTCTTACTTTAACTCACAGCTACATGTTTTTGTCTTCACCATTAGTGTCTGCAGTTGATGAATATGATTATACCACATCTGAGAGAGGCCCTACTTATGAATATGAGGAAAAGGTAATGATGATCATTTTGGCCATTCTGAAAGGCTGGTGATATTTCAAATAAACTCCGTTTAACAAACACTTTGCTTAGATACAGAAATGTGTGATTTGTTTTTGTATGTTTTCAATGTTTGAGTCCCAAAATCTTCTTATTCTTACACATTCCCTGTCCTCTTAGATCAACACCTCTGTGGAGCTCAAGCAGGTAGTCAACAAACCTCCTGAGATCGAGAGAGATGAACTGGTAAGGGCTAGTATGACAATCATAATGTTTCCGTGTTCAAAAACAAGTGAAGAAATGACTTAGTTCATATTGTCCCTTCATTACAGTACATGTTACTTTTTTTAATGTCTCACTGCACATTTCTCTCTTTTCACAGCAACCCGATGCCTTGGAGACATTTAACCGTGGCGCCATTGTGGGGTTGCTCGTGGTGGCCGTGGCGATTGCCATGGTGATGGTTATCAGCTTGCTGCTGGTGCGCAGAAAGCCATACGGCACTATCAGTCATGGCATCGTAGAGGTACGATCCTAGATAGGCCTTTTTATTTCTTAACAATATTATATGTAATATTTTTGCAAGGAAATGTCTAAAAAGAGTCATACCTCTGTTATACCTGTGTAAACTTTTTTCGGTAATTTTAATCAGTGACACAGAGCGTGTCATACACTATAATATGTGGCCACTCTAGCAGCTCTAACTTCCGTCAAAACATGGGGAACGCCGGAAACACCAGATGATACATTTGGGAGTAATTGTAAATCATACAGTGTCACAGACGTATACTCAGTGACAGTAATGCATCATTTGTTTCTGCCACACAGCATATTTTTTATTTCTTGCCACTTTGCAACACAGTAATACAGTAGAGACCTAATTTTTTGATATCTTTCAATATCAATCCCTAGTTTGATTGGGATACCCCTAGTGGCAGAAAATTACATATTGCACATTTAAAAGACTAGTTTGACATATCTGAAAATATGCTTATAAGATTTGGTTGCAGGAATCTTAGTAAATACCACTGACACAACTGCACGGTAAATATGAAGCTACAGCCAGCAGCTGGTTATCTTACAGTAGAATAACGTAAAGACTGGAAAGATTGCAAAACCGCTATCCTGGCTCTGGCCAAAGATATAAATAGAAAAGAATTACTCTTCCAGCAGCAAGCACATAAACACCGTAAAACTGTGAATTGTCAGTTTACAATTTAATACAAGTTTTTCTATGTATTAACATTATGTAATCTGTTAATTATTGAGATTCCGTGGTGCTGGTTGGCAGATTTTGTCACCTGTGGACAGAGCCAGGCTTGCTGTTTCCCCATGTTTCCAGTCTTGTTAAGCTAAGCTAGCCGGCTGTTGGCTCCAGCTACATACTTACAGTACAGATATGAGAATGGTATTGATCTTTTCATCTAACTCTAGGCAAGAAAATAAATAAGTCTAAGTAGCTCGTAAATTTGTCTTTAGTGTGTAATAATTAGATATTTTGTGTGTCTCGCAGCAGGTTGACCCCATGCTGACGCCAGAGGAACGACAGCTCAACAAAATGCAAAACCATGGCTACGAAAACCCTACCTACAAATTCTTTGAACAGATGAACTGAGGTACTGGGGCTGCCAACAAGTCATGCCTGACCACTAGTTTTGTCGTGCCCCTCCCCCACCACCCCCACTTTTCCTTACAGTGGTGTCCCAGCTACACTCCCTTTGATGGATTTATGATATGTAACAAAGTTGAAATAACTGAATAAGTATGGGGAACCTATTGTAAATGACCAACAACAACCTGTCACCACTACTAGAATGTGAGTAATGACATATGATACAAACTCACATCACCTATGATAATCTAATACTCCTCTGGGGGTAGAGTCTGAGGATTCTTCATACCATTAGCGTTGCCACAGCATTTCATAATCCTGAAAACATTCACCTCATAGACAGGAAAACCATCTCAGTGGCATGACTTGACCCATTGCTCCTCACTAGATGTGAAGTTGAGTGGTACATAATGCTTTATAGTATTTATTTCTTAGTTGTAGACTCTTTTTGTTCAAATTGTACCACAGATATGATGTATCTGTGTAGATGAGTGTGAGTGACAGCCTAGTTAAATGGTGTAATTCTCAATTTGAAACCCACTCAGTGATAAAAGGGCAAATACGAGTTCTTGTCAAGCTGTCCTTATCTCCATGAGCTACTGTAACATTTGACAATACCTCTAATATTAAGACATGAACATTAAGTGAGGATGTGGAGGTGTTTGCTTTGAATGTGTGAGACATTTAGGTTTTCATTTTAAAACATACAGAACTATGTTCTGGTACAAAAAAACATTTTTTTTTTATTCTGAAGATCTGCTCTCATTAGCATTAATTATTTGGCCAAATTTACCAAATATTCCATTTAGCTAATTTAGTCAGTGAATGAGTTTATTTTATTTGTACTTCTACCTAAATAACTGTAAACAGAATAATCAGAAGTCCGTTATGTTAATGAAAGCATGACAACTTGGTGTATGATACTGCTGTATTTATTTGTGTTGTTCTTGTCATTGCTTTTGAAAAGTGGGAAATGTCACCGTTCAAAATGGACACTGTAAATAACGTAAGAAATACTGGTACATACTACTAGATGTAGACATTTCTATGATTAATTTGCATCGATGTTATGGAATAATACATAAAACTAGTAAATTGTGCTGTTGCGAGAAGGAGAAACATTTTCCTAACATGGCTGATTGAAAACGGACTGTTGCAAAAACCAGCACAAGACAACGACACAGTAACTCTTTCTGAATGTATTTAAGGTAGACATTAAGATTCCATCTTCTTTTTCAGTAATGCCTCATTCCCTAGTTGACCTAATAGTAGTAGTGAAGTTCAACACTTCCAACAGACAGAATACATGCGTGGCGTCCTTCTCATCACTTCCTGTAGCAACCTGTTCCTGTTCACATTTGGCAGATGCTTTGGCGTGCTATAATGCACAGAGCAGCGGAGTGTAAAACATATAGTGATGTGAAGTGTCAGTGTGTGTAGTAAGACCACACTCAGGCATGATAGTAGTAAAACATGTTGTATGTCTTTAAATCTCCCAGTTTGACAATTTTGGAAACAACAACATTAAATGTTAGTACTCTGTAGATGCTATATTTAAGTTACTCTCTTCTTAAATAGCTTTTCACTGAATGACTCATTGTAGTTTGTCATATTTATGATCAACATAGTACCCTGTAGGTAAAGAAGAAAGGGATTGCCCCTATTTTCTGGCTGATTGTTAACTGCTTAGTGTTTCAAGTAGAATTTCCTTTAGCCACTTCTATCATAATATCTTGGTTAAGGAAGGTCACATTGTGGGATTTTGCTTTTTGTTTATCAGTCTTTACGTAACTATGCTATAGTAGAGATAATCCATACCAAAATTTCATATTTTATTTATTTATTACTGGTGGAAGTTTTCTTTAAACCCCTGCATTTGTCCATTCAATGTAAAGTTTGTTTACTTATAAGTTGTGTTTTTTTGTAAAGTTTGCTTTGCAATAAGCAAAAAGAGTTTGACTATCAAAGGTGATTTAACATTAATCTTCTGTTTTTCTTGTTAGGCAGGTTAATTGCAGGTTGCGGTTGTGTTATGACAGGTGAAGCGAAGTCATAGCCCTTGTATAATTTGTACAGCTACGTAAGTGAATGAAAACGTATGTTCACAGTTTAAGTCAGTTGATCTTGTAATGATACTACTGAAACCATAGATGAGAATAAGCTTGCCTGTGTTTCCCAAACCACTGAAGGTTTCCTACCAGCATTTAGCAGACTTAGAATGGTGTATACTGTAGTTAATCAAATCACATTTGTACGTACGTCCTCTGTCAAATTCTGGACTTCTTTGTTGGTCTGTACCCTTACTTCCCAACAAAATATAAACATTGTTATTGAGATTTTAATTGCTGCATTATTGCCTTTTACAATGCTGTGTTTTGGATGTAATTATTCTGTATTTTTTATTTCTATGTAATAATCAGTTGAATCAAGGGTCATGCTTTTCACCTGTAATGTAAATTTAGAAGCTTGTATGAGAAAACATTAACAAGTTTATAACATTAAGAAATATGAAGTATAGACAGACACATGGCCTCAGCCTAATTGACAAGGAGTGGCACTAAGCACAAGTAGAACCAAATTACTCAATTTGTGTACAGGTTGCTAAATGTCTGATTTTAATTATACCACATTGATTCTAGGGATGTTGATAGCACCATTAGGAGAGCTGTTCTTCATTTTCATTCAGACCTTTAACCAAAGACATGCTCCACAAATAAGCAGACAGTTATTCCTATTTGGCAAAGATGTTCTCTGTTGTATAACTGTGTTTGCAAGCAATCTGAGAAATTAAAACTGGTCAAGCTAATTAATAGTGTAATAAAAATGAATGACCCATAAAATACTGTGTCTGTGCTTATTGAATTACTTATTCACCGATTTGCAGATGTTCATTCATCCATCTCACAGGGGCAACAGGCAGGAGATTGAAAACTGATGATGTAACCTGTGTGATAAACCCTATGATGTAAAACCCTCCAGTCAAGGGGGGGGGGCTTGTATCTCCTCAGTTGAATTTTTTGGAAATAGAAACCTAAAGTACATTTAGAATATATTTGAATTAGTTTCTTGCCACATTACAATCTAAATTACAATTGGCTTCTGAAATACAAGTCCTACTTTTTTGCGTGGCAGACATTGACATAATAATACATTTGATAGCAAATCTTTTTACAAGATAAAATCTCAATCAAGATAAAGGTCAAGTGTACGATGAGGTTCTCTCAGTTCTCAGTATGGAGTTTCAGTGATTCCTTAAGTCACATTGTGTCATTTCTGTGAGGCCGAAATTAAAGTTCACTTCCTATGTAGGAGAAATACATATCACCTCAGTGCTCTCAACAAAGCAAAATAAACTAAATGGGCTTTATGTTTCCATGAGTTTCCTTCAGTTTTAATGGCCGTATTAAGTTGAGGAAATGAGGGACAGAGGCTACAACATTTCATTTACATTAGAATTCTACAAATAATGGTATTGTCCAGAAAAAAACAACCAACACAAGATACATACAGTGTAGCACTGATCAGTATTTTCCTTTGAACTTAATGTAGTGCAAGGAGTACTGATATACAGTGCTGTAGCTCTGGGTGTTCATTTCCTTTCATTTCTAATTACTGCTTTAATCAAATATAATTCCTGTACTTTATGCTCATCAAATTCACTGCAAAGATCAACTGATTAGCTGTCTAGGCAGTTCCCAAGCAGCAATTTACCTGACTGTCACTAGCGTGGGTAGGCCTCACACTTCCTTCACCCACAAATTACAATGAAGTGTCAAGACCCAGCCCCTGGCCCTGCACAGGATCACTTCTTCCAAACCACAAGATTGACGGGTAGTCCTGCTTACCCAGATTACTGTGAAAAGACTCTGTGTCTGTACAGTGACAGTTTGTCATTGATGCCTCAGCGCACATCAGTCATCTTGGTAGTGGTTCCTCTGAAGTTGACTGCTACCTATACTGCCACTGTGGTAATGTAAGATGACTCATATTAACCATGACTTTTATCACATCATAGTCTGAGTGAGCATTGTGTTTAGTTCACTAACACTTTGATTCATTCAACAAAAGAACAATATGAAACCTCTTAGTATGCAGAGATTAAAACGCTTGATAGGTAGATCAAAGGTGAGTTGCTTACTTGATGAATTAAAAGATAAACATCGTTAACAACATATAATGTGTGTGGGTGCTGAGGGACACACTAGTGCAGACTGAATGAAGATTGTGCATAGACTAGCATTGATCTCAGATACCCCACACAGCTAGACACCTCAGTGAGTCAGCATTGACAATGGTTCTGATGGTTATTGTTAAACTGACAGTCAGGGGATAGTGAGGGGATGCTGAGGAGTGTGGTGTGGGGGACTAACAGTCTTGATATTACTGGAAGGTGAAGCCCTCAGCTCTAGCTGTATCCTTTCCATATGGTGCAAGATGACATTTAAGTGATGGTCTAATGCTAATTTCTCTGAGAGGAATAGATGAGATCACACTGGTTTATAGCAATACTTGACAACTGTTCACACAGAAAAAGGTATGCACAGAACACACACACACACACACAATCTCACCTATAGTCAACAAGTTAAACCTGTGAACACAGCAATTACAAGGAAATCACCATGTGTTTCACACACACACACACACACACACACACACACACACACACACACACACACACACACACACACACACACACACACACACACACACACACACACACACACACACACCCCTTCACCAGAAAGGTGACAAGTGGAAAGGATGCTACTGTGAGTGTGTTTAAATGATATATTTGGAATTTAGTTCTTTAGTATTTGTTTGGCATGCAAGAAAATTTCAAAACAAGTTTATATGTTTGCTTACACTATACTCATGACATAGAAACATCACTACACAGGACAAATGGAGGGCAGCATGCCAAATTTAATTTATTTTACATCAATTATGTTTTCGTATGTTACATGCATAGCCAACGTCATGACCAAAACAACCCTGGTAATGATACGGTAGGCCTCCTGTATGTAACATCAGACACTGCAGCAGAACTTCTGATGACAAACCTAATCGATATTAGATCACTTTCCAATGACGCAATACTAACTAGTGGCACGATCAAAGAACATAATGTTGACATGAGGAATGTACAATTAGTGAAAACTGAATATTCCAATAAATTATCACCTACTGATGAATTCTGTTTTCCTGTTATTGATAATGTAATGTAATGTTAACTTATTACATTCAGTTTCCATATTCAGCCTGATATTACCTCCACTTTAACAGATTTCTGTGGGGGAGGGGGATTTGATTTCCCCCTCACATTATTTTGATTTAGTGATTCATGTACAGGTAACGATTTTCTTGTTTATTTTGTGTACAGGTTATGATTGTTGAACGTGACCATTTCCCAAACAGCCATTTCACTGGACTGCTCTGGGGGACAACAACAGGGAAATGAAATGCCACACGCCAGCCACAACAACGAGACGGTTGTGGTTAGGAAAAAAAGAAAAGGGCAGGACACACCCCGGGTCTCCAGGGTGAAAGTCCTGTGCTGTTTGACCCCATCAACGCCGACCAACCTCCTTGTGCGGATTTTCGGCCCTTCAATACTACTCAGTACCGTAATCGTTCTGTGATCATGAAATAGGCTTACCATTGAAATACATTACTTCAAAATTCGTAATCAACACACTAATATAACGACATTAACACAAATTTACACAAATCAATAGATTAAATAACGTGACCACTTCACAAACTGCCTTGAGACTGGGCTGTACACACACACACACACACACACACACACACACACACACACACACACACACAC
>NC_045738.1:6467557-6487474 GCF_008692095.1 Etheostoma spectabile | reverse complement strand
CACACACACACACACACACACACACACACACACACACACACACACACACACGAGCATCATAGCCTAGCCACAGTTTCATAAGTAACAACCTTTGACTGTGCAGTGTATATTCGTCTATTACTTCAACAGCTTTAAGACAAACTGGGAATTTCTTGACTTGCAAAATTATCTTTCAAATTGACAATGTGTAATTCATGGCACAATTTCACGGGATCAAGATTGTATTGGTCTCTCATCTTGACTATCACTCATATTTCTTCCAAAATAAGGTCCCATGGTGGTCCACTATATTTTGACAGCTTGACAAAAGCTTGAAATGGCACTGATTGACTTATTGGAAGTCCTCCATTGATTGTTTTTTCAGTGAATTCTGGAGTGGGCAGATCCAAAGGTCTGGACCCCGGCAAGACTTCTGTCCAAATTGCATTGCTCTTTTTATCATCCTATGAGCCAGATGTGTAGACTGTGTTTTAATTGTAATGCTTGAATTATAAATATTACGTATCACCCAGTTTAACCCTATTTGTGCTGACCGTCACCACAGGAAAATCAGAACTATGGTTTGTCGTACCAATCATTTTAAACAGACCAGCAGAAACCTAAATTCAAAGTATCAAACAGCCCAATTAGGCATGTATTCAACAGCCAGAACCAAACTTTGACGTGAGCATCAGAACTACTGAAACCTCAGACCAATCAATTTACAGCATACCTCAATGAATGTTAACAGTTTAATAGCTCATATCTTGGAAGTTGGGTTTTAGATGTTTTCCTCTATCTAAAAGTGGTCTTAGCTTCTTTCTTCCTTCTCCTCTCTTCTTGCTTTTGTTTTAGCCTAACTTAGCCTGCATGAAATCAACCCAGATAAACTTCTTGTACGGTGTCAAAAACCACATTAGTATTCACTGAAGGATGTGTTTTTGGTCCTATCTGTAATTATATTCTATTTTCCAAAACAGCAGATACTCAGAGTTTTAAATTGTTGAGATTGGTGTACCGCAAAGCTTTGTTTTGAACCCACTGCTAATTCAAATTTACATTATGTTTCTGAGCTAGGAGTACATTTGGCATCTAGTTTCAAAGCTATACTGATGACACTCAACTCTATATCCATCCATCCATCCATCTTCATCCGCTTATCCGGTAACGGGTCGCGGGGGCAGCAGCTCCAGTAGGGGACCCCAAAACTTACTTTCCGAGCCACATAAACTAGCTCCGACTGGGGGATCCCGAGGCGTTCCCAGGCCAGGTTGGAGATATAATCTTCCACCTAGTCCTGGGTTCTCCGAGGTTCCTCCCAGTTGGACGTGCCTGGAATACCTCCTAGGGAGGCGCCCGGAGGCATCCTACCAGATGCCCGAACCACCTCAACGGCTCCTTTCAACGCGAAGGAGCAGCGGCTCTACTCCGAGCTCCCTCGGATGACGAGCTTCTCACCTATCTCTAAGGGGACGCAGCCACCTCCTGAGGAAACCCATTCGGCCGCTTGTACCCTTGATCTCGTCTTTCGGTCATGACCCACGCCTTCCGACCATAGGTGAGGGTAGGAACGAAAATTGCCCGGTAGCGAGAGCTTTGCCTTCTGGCTAGCTCTCTTTTCGTCACAACGGTGCGATAAACAAATGTAATAAGCAGCACAGCTGCTTGATTCTCCGACCAATTCACGCTCCATAGTCCCACCTCGCGAACAAGACCCAAGGTACTTAAACTCCTTCACTTGAGGTAAGGACTCCATCCCTACCGGAGAGAGCACTCCATCGGTTTCTGCTGAGAACCATGGCCTCAGATTTAGAGGTGCTGATCCTCATCCCAGCCGCCTCACACTCGGCTGCGAACCGATCCAGTGAGGCTGAGGTCAAAGGCCGATGATGCCATCAGGACCACATCATCTGCAAAAAGCAGCGATGGGACCCGAGCCCACCGAACTGCAACCCCTCCCGCCCGACATACGCCTGATATCCTGTCCATATATATTACAAACAGGATGGTGACAAAGCGCAGCCCTGGCGGAGGCCAACCCCCACCTGGAACGAGTCCGACTTACTGCCAAGAACCGGACACAGCTCTCGCTTTGGTCATACAGAGATTGGATGGCCTAAGAGGGACCCCCTCACCCCATATTCGCAGCACCTCCACAATTTCTCCGGGGACCCGGTCATACGCCTTCTCCAGATCCACCAAACACATGTAGACTGGGTGGGCATATCCAGGCCCCTCCAGGATCCTGCGAGAGTAAAGATCTGATCCGTTGTTCCACGGCCAGGACGGAATCCGCATTGTTCCTCTTCAATCCGAGGTTCGACTATCGGCGAACCCTCCTACAGCACTTGGAGTAGACTTTACCAGGGAGGTGAGAAGTGTGATACCCCGTAGTTGGCACACACCCTCTGGTCCCCTTTTTGAAGAGGGGAACCACCACCCGGTCTGCCACTCCTTAGGCACCGTCCCAGACTTCCACGCAATGTTGAAGAGGCGTGTGTCACCAAGACAGCCCCTCCACACCCAGAGCTTTCAGCATTTCTGGACGGATCTCATCAATCTCAACTCTATATATTATTTATAAATGTATTGTCTTCAAATCAAAAAGTAGAGATAATGCCTTGTACTATTTGATTTGAGTGATTATTCAGCTTGAGTCAAATATCAAACAAATATTTAAAATGAAATGTCATTACATTATGCAATTTCAATGAAAGTAAACAGGGTAATCAATAGCCTACACAGCAACTTTTTCGGTCTAAAGCTTTATTAACGATAATTCATTTAAAAAAAAACTGCTTTCAGAATCTTGAATGTGAACAATACATTTGACCACATAATACCATCGTACCTGTCTTCTGCTGCTGCAATTCATACCAGATGTGACTTCAAAGGAATTTTGCCAAGTGATATTACATGGGCTTACACTCTTTCCAATTAATCAGATTTCACAACACACTCCCCAGTTGCAATTTACCATCAACAATCTATCCCAGCTGTTGAAAAGGAAAAAGTGGAGAGCATTTAGCAGTGGCTAACTGTGTTATTTAGTTTTTTTTCAGTTTGTAATCAACATTTTTCTTTCTACACTTACAGCATGTCTGATTGTGCTCAATGCATCTCTCGAAGAACCGAAGAACTTATCAACAACGTGCATAGCACAGACTCTAGCCACACTACAGCCAACTTGAAAACAAACAAAACAATTGCAAAAATAGTGTGTGTTCTTCTAAAATGTATATGACCATGATACAGCGTTTTAATAATACTGTATAGTACAATAATAAATAGGCTGCTAATCAAAGCTTAAAAAATAGCTTATTCGTTTTTAATGGCCAAATAAAGTTTCAAAGGCAAACAAAGAAGTAATAATGTACTCATTCAACTATCAAGGTCTGCTAAACTGACCAGCTCTCAACAGTTAGCCTATTTTTGCAGGTTTTCACACTGACATCTGGTATCGAAAGGACAAAGCAGATATTTTTATTTTATGGGTGCAGGTTTCAGTTAGGCCTAGATCTGCATAACGGTACCACTGGGCTTTTGTCTATATGTTTCCTGTCATAGATCAGTGTCTTTGAAGTGGTTTTTGTCTCAGTACAGAACAGCCTATTAACGTAGTGACCAGCAAGTGATGCTGGAGGGGAGGAAATCATGTACAGCATGTACAGGTGATGCAAATACCACTCTAACCACTGTCCCCGTTTTTCTCAATTTCTCAATCACACACGCATGCAGAGACACACAAATGATTTGGTCAAATTAAACCTTTCTAAGTCTCATGAAATGTGTTACTTCTGTTTATTTTGTGATTTGCATGCAATTATGTCTCTACCCTGTAAAACATTTGAAATAAATTAAATAGTAAAACTGCCTCCATACTTTAAGCAAAACAACAACAAAAACCGGTTAACAGAGGAGAAAGTTAGTATTTCTTGTCTTTTTTTTTTAATCACAAAAGAAGAAACCATTGAGTACCATAATCAATGAACCAATAAGGAAAAGAGATACATTGAAGAGGAGGGACTGTAAAGGCAAAGGAGGAAACCACCCTGTCCCTCACGAAAACCTGTACACAGACAGACACGTCACTTTGCAAGTCACTTCACAGTCATGATGCAAGGTAGCTTTTCATTCTCCAGGGAGAAGATTCACTAAGCACCGGGTAAGTGTCTCATTCACACACCTTGCTTCTTGCTTCTTTTTAAGCTGCTAAACTCAAAACCACAAGCAGATACACTTTAACGCTGCTCATCTAACCTGTTTTATGTGATCTACTGTGAACACAACCTGATGTGCCGCTATTGATCTTCTGTTACCCGTGGAGGCTTTAAGTTCAGGCAACTCTCTTGTGACTCCAGTTCTTTACATGCAAGCTTTGGGGAGGCTGACTGTAAGTTCATGTCCTGTCAAAGGATGTGTAAACCTGACATATGCATGCAAGGTTTTCCCCTGTGTAAGCATTGAGATAGTACTGTGACTGCAAGGAGCTCAAGACCTGCTAACTATGTCACAACTCTGCAAGAGTGCTTTGTAAATTTGAACAGCATCAGAGAAATTTGATTATTGCACAAGCCAGTTACAAAATATATTCTAAAGATACACCATATTTAGACAAAGTTTGCCGGTACTTGAAACATAATAAAACAGGATACAAGATTTATCCAGCACTGTAATTTATGTAAAGGCCAATGGCCTCGGGAAAAGACCACTACATGCATTACTTTTACACAGAATTAAAAATACATGTACATGTCAGGTGCATCACATTAATGTGAGTAGGGGTCAGCCACAATATTTGAAAGTACTATCTAACAAGCAGTTACTAAAATTGTGTTTTTAATGGCGAGCCAATCTGATAAATAGTTGGCATTGAAAGACAGCAACATTTCTCTCTCTGCAAATGAAAATGATTGAAGGTTTGTATATTAAACAACATATTGCACTATTTTAATGTTTCCGCAGAGTATCCTAAAATACCATAGTGTTAACTCAAGTTATTTAAAGTTATTTATCATACAGTACATTGCAAAACACCATGTGAATCCACCTGCTAAATAACTATCGCCACAGTGCTGCTTCCATGACTACAGTAATGATTACACCACTATATATTAATAGCATTTATTATTTTATAATTATTTATTCATTTTTATTGATCTTATGTGAAAGGAAATTCATTTGAAATGAAATGACTAATGTACAAAATTCAGGACAGCATATTGTACAGAATATATTTTAATCAGGCATAAAATATTAATTAACATAATTTAATAAATGTATGTTGTATGATGTCTATTAAGACAATGTACAGTATTTTCATCAGGCAGTGCATGGCTTTTGACAATTGTAAACGGTCTACTGCTTTATATTCATGTACGGAGGACGATAGTGTCGGGTTCACTGAGCTGATGCATGCTGGATTTGTGTGATCTTTTTCCGCTACGTGCTCTCAACTTTGTGCACTCAACATTACAAATTGTATAACTCTTATTACTTTTTAATCAATAAATTAACGCTAAACTGAGGCCTGAAGCTTGCTGGCTGGCTCTTATCAGATACAGTAAATCTAAATGACTTTCTACTTCTGATACTGGAGCGGCTTCACTGTCACTCTCAGCGCTATATTCTATTGTGTTTAAATTTTGAATAAAATACTTCCAAATTTAGTTAATTTGATTAAGAGCAGAGAGAGCGAGAGTGGGTTTTGGAAGGCGCACAAATAAAACTGCATACTGCAAGAATTCCAGTAATGAGACAACTAAATGTCATTTTGTTTCACATCTACTTTCCATTTACAGTTACCATCAGGGGACCGAATGGGGTTGCAACTTGCTCTGTAATAGCTCACAGTACTTGTGACCTCCGCTGCAGAAACCAACCACACACTGTATAATCATAAAAGTTCCTTATAGACTTCAGACTGTGTGACAAAGACAACTTCAGGCATCCGGTAGTTTCGACTCACAGCCACAGCGTTTTCATCCGTGTAATCTCAATATTAATAAAATTCCAAATATTTCTGTCACATACTTACATATTTACAAAATCCCACCGTTGCATTTGATGTTTGTCGTATCCAAATACAGTTATTGTTGTTGACGCTCAAACTTTACTCATGTTTACTCATGCGTACAGTCATTAGTCATGGTTTCATATACTGTTACGGCTTTGTGGCTTGAGAGTGTGTATGTGAGTGCTGAATATCAAAGCTTACACAAAACAGTACATTTCCTCACATCAACCAGAAATTCAGACACAATATCAAATACAGTTGTGAAAGTTTTTCTGCGCATTTGAGAGTGTCCTAAAAACAAAATGTGTGAATCCTATTGGTTGTTAAGATAAAAAAAATATATACGTGGGTTGTTTATTTGCTGTAAAATAAAAACCGATAACCATTTTATAACTATTCTGCAAACTAGTTAAACCTAAATTCATTGTTTCACCTTCTCGTCGCAATATAAACAAATAATGAAATCCTTTCGGGTACGTTCTGCCCCCTCAACTCGCATTACTTGTTATGCTGTTTGGAAAGAATTGAAAAATAAAACTGTACGAACCACAGAAACATCATCTGCTTGTCATTCACCAATCCCTGCTGTGGATTTGCAAAGTGGTTTTCCTATTTACAAATTAGCATTTCTTGAAATGTCACATACCGTGTAACTACCTGGAAAATAGTTGTATCTAATTTTGACAGTGTGGGCATAATCTGATGGGATCTCTCTCTGATTGTTTTTGTTCTTTTGACTCTCTCTTCTCAGACGTTTGATAATTTAAATTTGAAAATGATCCGAATCAACAACACCCAATACTCCCACTTCCTGCAGCAGGCAGATGCCTTACGTCGCTCAGGGTCGCTCTGTGATGCCATCATCTCGGTGAAGAGTAAAACTTTTAGGGCTCATCGGCTGGTACTGGCTTGTGCTAGCAGACGTCTCGCGCAGCAGCTAGCCCAGGCAGACATAGACAGCCCAGTGCAGTGCACTCTGGAGTATTTATCACCCCACACCTTCCAGCAAGTTCTGGACTTCACCTACACACAGACTCTTGAAGTGTCTGTGCATGACCTCCACCTGCTGCTTAGAGCTGCTCAGTTGTTAGAGATGCAACTGCTGGAGGACCAGTGCTGGAAGCAGCTGGGCAATCTCCACTACAGAGCCAGAGAGGACAGCAAAAAGGGAGAAATCATATGCGTCAAAGACGAAGAAGAAGAAAGTGCAGAGAACAATCAAAAGCAAAAGGAAAGACCAGTTCAAGAGGAAAAACTAAAAGAGACGTCTTCCCCATTGGAGGAGGCAAGGGACTGCATTGTCATGGAAAACCTCTCGCCCTCTGATCCTGATAAGAACTCCAACAGTCAGCCGTCCCCAAGAAAGAAGCCCAAACTCCCCCCTGTGTCAGCAACATCCCATAACAGAGACCATGTCTTCACCAGGCCTGCCAGCAGCAGCAGTAGTTCCTCTTTCTCTTCTCCCTGGACAAACATGTGGAGCTCTGTGAACACCCTAAGGCAGTTAGCGAACTATTCAAGTTTAATTGCATCTCACCCCCTTCAGTCCTCAAACCAGTCCTCTGCAGCATACCCATTCTCCCTCTCCACCCCCCACATGTTCCCTCTTCTAGGATCTCATTTTCAAACCCCTATTCACCGCTCTGTAATGGGCTACTCAGTCTTTCATCCAGATTACACACAAAAGCTTCATGCCAGGTCTACAGGGATGAGGAACATAATCAAGCAAGGCCTGTTAAAAAGGAAAAACAAATCACAGAGAGCATTTACTGGGATCGTTCAAACCAGCGAGCAGAGGTAAGTCAAAACTCGGACATGATTTTGGAAACTGTTTTTTTTAACTTTCAGTTATTGTCTCCCTATTTTTCCTCTCAGAGTCATTGAGAATCCCCTTTGCTCAATTTTTCCCTTGCGACAGCTTATTACCTGACTCAATGCTGTTTGTGTGTGCACTAGAGTTTCCTGCACTTTCCAACTACAGCAGTTTCAACTGTTAACCCTTCCCTGTCAGTCAAGTCTTTTTCTTTTTTGACAAATTATAATCTTTGTTTTCAGACTAATTACAGCACACAAGAGCAAAACACTAATATAGTTACACAGAAGTTCATTTTCCAATAAAGATAAATATAGTTTAAAATAAATAAGTTTCTAGCTTTTTGTTAGATTAAAAACAAACCATAGTTGCTGCTCTGATACTAGAAGATTATTTTTGGGTGATTTACCTTCTACCGTACAGTTGTTCTAAAGGGGAGCCCCCTAAATTTCTCCCCTCCTTTGCAGAATTCAAGGTTTTCACCCACTGAAACCTAGTTGTTTAAACATTGCCACTTTGTACCAAAAAAGATTGTTCAAAACGTGTCTTTCAGGAAAAATATAGCTTTACATTAGCCTGCTCCCTGTGCTCTCACATTACGTTAAAGTTAAATTAGCTTTTACTCTGACAGGCGTTAAATTAGCTTTTACTCTGACAGGCGCTATGGTTATCTTGTGGTTGGGCATGGAGAGGCAGGAAAGGGTGTTGAAGGATGTAATCTGTGAAAGCACATAATGTCGTAATATATGCCGACTGACACGTTTTTCACCGGAGACTTTTACTTGCTGAATGGTTTCTTAGTGAGCTCTCTCTTTGGAGCACAAATAAAATAAGTCTTATTGTTAAAGGTACAATTAGTTTACCTTTTTTGCACCCGTTATAAAAATGTATTTTACAGTTACCATGAGGTACCCAAAGCCAGCAGAGAGAGAGTTAAAGACTGCCGACACTGCAGTACAAGCCTCTGTGATGATCCAGTGCTGCAGGAGTCAGCCTCCACACTATCAGGTAATGATACAATCACAACGGAAACCATACTGTTATGTATTTAATGATCACAAAACATTAAACATGCTAGTATTACTATCCAACACGATTAAGGCTGTAACCAGTGCTCCTGTGTGGAACCAATCAATGTAACATGATAGTAAGACAGTTCTTGTGATGACCTCTAACCTCGGTAGACTCCAGCAGCAACGTAGCTACGCAATGGAAAGTGATAAAAAGAGAGTTGTGGTTTTGAGAGCATGGTGCAGCAGGAGCAGGAGTGTGGTTACTAGATACAACTAGATATATGCAGTACAGTATGTACTGCATCGCAACAGTGGTTTGTCCTATACCAAACAACAATCACACATATTTATTTTATTAAATTACATTATAAATGTAAATTATATTAATTTAAGTCAATGCGATAACAAAAATTACCTAAACCAACAGAGAGAGAGAGTGAGAGAGTGTGTGTGTGTGTGTGTGTGTGTGTGTGTGTGTGTGTGTATATGCAGGGGTGTTAGACTGGGGGGGAAAAAGGGGACAGAGTACCCAGGGTGCGCGTATCTGTGTGTGTGTGCGCGCGCAGGCAAGTATGATAGTTTGTCTTGTACAATCAAGTTGATTAACATGTTTTATCTGATGGAACATTATGTTCTTACTTAAAAAGGTAAGGCTGTTGGTAACACTAGGCTTTACAAGTGACTTACTCCAATGCAGTCTGCAATGTCATAACTTAGGAATAGTACTATAGTAACAAAGTACAGCAAGTATATAATACCACTCAAGCACTTATCGAAAGTTTGTCTCTCTAATGTATTTAATTATAAAATGTGTTTGTTTTTCCCTGAAAGTATAGTTTTGTATGTTAATAATGGCAATGCAAATATAAGCATTATTTATATGAGAAGTTAGGTCTTTTAAAGTGAGAAGTGAATAGAAATATTGGACAGGAAGCATGCCAATAACAACAGGTCTCAGCAGGTTGTTTATAGTGGTGAGTGTTCAATAGTTGTGGTTTATTCTCTCATTTTCCCCTACTACAGTACACCCCCTTCTTATTTCAGCATCCTGTCTATACTCTGAGGCCCAGCTTTTCTCTTGAGAAACCCTAAAAAATATGGTACTGAAAGGCTTCAGAGTTGCTAATTTAACCTCAAAAATCACACCTTTGAAATTTAAAAAAAGACCCAATAACATCTGACGGGAGACATGTGCATTGTGACAGGAAAGTAAGCTTGTAAAAACTGAATGTATTGTCTTGCAACAGGATGCTGACCTAAAACACACTTGTGCCTTTCAAGATGATTAAAATACTGTGGATCTGACGTATTATTCTAAAGCATATGCAAGAAACTGAAACTGGTAGTGAGTAATTTGCTATCAAGTCAAGGAGGTGCAGGAGTATTATAATGTGTGACAGATTCTGTCCATTTAAGCAGGATAAAAAAAAAAAAGCTATATTGTTGATTAACATGCTGATTGTTTTTTTTCATCATCAAATGACCACAAATTTGAAATATTTTATCCAACCAATAAACAAGACAAATATATTCAATTTACAATGACAAAACTGAAAAGCACCACAAAGGAAAAGCTGAAACTAGGGACTAACAATTAATTATCATTTGCTGATTAATTTTCTCGATTAATCAACTAATCAAGCAGCTCTTGAACGATTCACTTTATTGCAAGTAATTGGTCATTTTGGTGGCTTGTAAATCTCATTGCCCTTTCAACAAAAGAAGAAAAAAAAGCGCAGTTTTATGAGCTAACTTTCTTTACTGTGTTTGATAGTTGGAAACATGAATGAGCATGAACAGAGTGGACTTTGCACACATATACACGCGTGGCTGTTACTGGAATTCCATTTTTGTAAACAGCCAGGCTCCTCATAGCCCACCGCAATGTTCAGACCTTGATCTGTTTTCCCTCATCTTGCGTTTGCACAGGCAAAGCCTGTGCAGGTTGTCGATTCTGTGGAAGAGGAGATGTCGTTCAGCATGAACCACAATCCAATCGACCAGACCACAGAGGTGAAAAGCCCTACCAGTGCCAACACTGTCCCAAGAAGTTTAGTCTGAAACATCAACTTGACACACACATCCGCGTTCACACTGGTAAGCCCACTGTTACAATCCACAGTGCATGACAAAACATGCTTTGTCTGGCAAAAGAGGGCACTTATGACAAACTCTCACAGAGAAGTAGCCTCTCTTTCTTTAGTTTTTTTGTAGCCAATGGATTCTTTTAAGTTTAAAACCGTGCTAGCACCTTTGCATGTTTTAGACCATTTACCAAAGTATGACTGATGAACATCTTCCGCAGCAGCAGTGTTGTGGTTTAGGTTTTTGACCAACTTCCAGGCAGGTAACGATTTCCACTCATTGCAATACTATGAGCCACACCTTACAGTAATTTGAAACTTACAGACTTGGGCACCCAGATAGCTCAGTTGGTAGAGCGGGTGCCCATGTATAGAGGTTTATTCCTCGACGCAGCCGGCCCGGGTTTGAATCCAGCCTGCGGCCCTTTGCTGCATGTCACTCCCCCTCTCTCTCCCCTTTCATATCTTCAACTGTCCTGTCAAATTAAAGGCCTAAAATGCCCAAAAAATAATCTTAAAAAAAAACAACAAAAAAAAACTTACAGACTTGAAACTTGCATGGGATAATTCAACAATGAGCATCTAGTTGCTTTAAAGAATAATGATTATTTCTGTAGTGTAATGCAATTAAAGTGTGCCCTTACAACTGTATTACTGCGCAATGTCGCAAGCTGTGACTACTAACATCAGGCAAGATATTTACTGTAATATATTTCCTTTGTTAAGCAATTTTCTCTGCAAATAGACCCATTTTTTCCAGATAGAATGAGTCTTTAAGATAAAATCTCATCCTAAAACAATATTTTAAAGAGCAGTTTTACATCCCCTGTCATCTAAATCTTATAAACTGAAATATTCAAACACATGAATATATATGTCAAAAACATTTGTTTTAAAGGACCTGCTGTTATATTAAATTTACCTACTAAATAATTTGTTCTGAATGATAGTTTATACCTTTTGATTTACTGTATTTTGTTTAGTTACATCCAGATACAATCCTGTTTGTGCATACTGTATACATATATATAAGTTGCATACATCTGAGATATTAATTTTTGTTTAATTTCACTCTAAATTAAGCAATAAATCTCATGATAGGTAGCGATTAGACCTGATAAATTACAGTCAAGGAATATAATCTACCCTATCAAATTACCAAAGGGTATAACACTGGCAATGAATACACTTCTACTGCCCAAAGGTATGAGGCCCTTTCTCATGTAAGCACACCTTCATTGTCTTCCTTCCTGTGCCCCCCTGCTCTCTCCTCTTGCTGCTTCAAGGAGAGAAACCCTTCGAGTGTCGTCTCTGTGGTCAGCGCTCACGGGACTACTCAGCCATGATCAAGCACCTGCGCACTCACGGTGGGGCCACGCCCTACCAGTGTACAGCGTGCCTGGAGTTCTGCAATAGCCTGGCCGCCATGCAGAGACACATCAAGAGCCACGCGGTGCAGGACTTCCCTCCTGACTGGAGCATCAACAACACCTATCTGTACAACTCACACATGTGAGCGTCACAGCACAGACTCCTCTGTCTACATGAAAAAGTGTCGCTTTAGTATGTGCCTCTCATGTATTCCAATAGGCTTACATCTCAGTCACAGAGCGTCCGTTATTCTGAAAAATACATCCCCAATGAGGTTTATGAAAACAAGGTCCTTTAGTAACATTTAACACTCTCAAAGTTAACAATATTTGGATCAACGACATATCCGGGATAGTCCCTGGATTTTCCTCCAGATGTCCCTTACCCTCCGCTGTCTTTGTGTTGCCGTACTTAAACTGTTCTCTTCAGGAAACAATCAGAACCTCTAATTAGACAAGCTACAAATGGCACATTTTGAAGAAAATTGGGAGGCAAGCCTGCTTGGCTCTTTCAGAGAATGATTGTAAACATTTACAAATAATATGTTAAGGACATTTACTATTTAACTGAGACGTTTTGGGACGGACTAGTGGGGATTTGTTATGGACAAAACACACTGGCAAGAGCAAATTAAGTCTAACCGTGTATCCATCTAACTTAAATAGCTCACTGGTCTCAGGTCTGTGTTGTGTGAATCGTTAACTTCATTTAACATTGTATGTTAAGTTCTCTTTTGCGGGGTGCAAATGTTCCACCAAAACAAAATTCCTTCCCGAGACTATTTTGCAGAGCCACCTTCTCTGCGTCTAGAGCTTAGCGTTGCACATGACAACTATGATTGGTTTAACGAAATACAAACAACCCACGGTGTATTTTTCTCATTTGAGGAGGAGCCGGCCCTTACTCCACAGCCCTGTGGAGACAGATCTGGCAATGCGAGACTATAACATATGAAAAGGCACAAACTGGGGCTATCACAGGTGTTGCAATAACCTCTTTACAAACTGAAACTGCCCTGTATTCACATTCACAACTGTAGAATATAGAAATTTGGGACTAATTTCCCTTGATGTCAGAAAAGGTAATGAAAGTGTTTACCATTTAATCAGGCCATTTACGTGCATTAAAGCCACATCAACAGCTTCTCCTCGTGAAATGACGCAGGCACCTTCCCTCTTACTTTCATACTTATTTGAACTTCTTGTGAACAAAAGTCCGCCAAATTCCATTCATAGCAACATTAAACCATTTTTTGTAAGACTGTATTTATTAAAAATTCACAATAAGGGATGAGGTGGACAAATAAAAACCTCACTGGACAGCTCATTACTCTGCTTTGGTTCATTGAGAAGAGAATACCAGCTGTTGTAGGAAGCTATATCTGTCTAGCTAGTGACAAACTAGTCCAAAGTTTTAATACTTCCATTAGTAGATTTTTGTCATCGTCAATGACTGACCTACTTTCCAATTGGTATTTAGCAACTGCCATGCCTCTCTAAAAGCACCACACAAGTTAAATGACTATACACGGTATGTACCCACACAGTCTGAATTACTTCCAGGCAACTGAAAGCTATTTGTTGATACAGCATTATCATAATGTGTATGGGAAATGGAATAGATAAATATGTGTAACTCTTTTTTCATGAATTGGCTTTAATTGATCAATATGCAATGTTTTAGACTAATACATCAAATAAACAAGATTACACAAAATGGCTACCTTGACAAGTTTGTCATTTGTACAGATAAAACACAGGTAGATGTAAATGTTGAAATGGAGTGCTGGGGCAGCTGACCACAAATTTTCCATTTTATCAGTACATTTTTTTATCTTTAAACGTGTCTTTAATATACTCAACATGTCTACCATCTCTACCCCTGATATCATTAAATCATTAAAGTGCTCATATAATGCTCATTTTCAGGTTCATAATTGTATTTAGATATTGTACCAGATTAGGTTTGTGGTTTAATTTTCATTAAAAAAAGCAATGTACAGCAATGTACTGCACATTGCTGCAGCTGCTCTTTTCACCCTGTATGTTGACTTCTGTTTTAGCTACAGAGTGAGGCATCACACTTTTATTCCATCTTTGTTGGGAGTTGGACATGCCCAGTAAATACTGCTAGCTTGTCAGTTGCAGAGCATGAGAAAGTGCCATGCTAGCAGCTAGGCAAGCATTATAAAGTATGTCAAAAAGTGGCGCACATTTGTCACAGACGTAAAGGCTGGACTACAATAGAGTTTGTTGATTGTGGATGTGACCACACATGACATACAGAGACTGAAAATCTACTTTAGTCTATAATGCGGCCCCTTTGATAATCTAGGGAGGCTTCATACCTGGACCCTGAAACAGAGTCAGCTAAATGGAATTGGCTGTTGCCCCTTCTCATAACACTGATTGTCCAATCATGGCTTGGCAACCATAATTAGGCACAACAGGCTTGTGTAGGTTTGGATCACACCACATGACAAAATGGTACTCATTTTGCGACACTGGGGATCTCTAAACAAGGCTAGTGCCCTTTTTTATTTATTTTTTATAACCTTTTCACAACCAAGAAGCAAGAGCAAAAGTGTAAGTGCAGTTAGGCAGTGGTACCTGGTAGGTTAGACTTAGACTTCTCTTTATTGATCCTTTTGGGATGACTCCCGTAAGGAAATTGAAAATTGTTATGTGGTGTGGAACCGACGCAGATCACCTCTGAACAAGCCCTTCTCCAATGGCATGCAAGGTTGAAGCGAGTGGGATGTTTTGGCTTGGCACATCATGCCTGTTTGTAAAAGGATGAGATGAAAGTGGTTCTTAGTGTTTAACTGCATCACTATTTCAAACAAGTACATACCATTGGCCACAAGATGTCCCCATGTGTCAAACTATATAAACTTTAGTTATAGAGAAGTGCTGTACAGAAGAATAAACACAAAAAGTACATAATTCACACAGGTATGAATTACAAACAGAATACAAACTACTCAATAAAAAAGGGTTTCGTAAAATAATCTCACCCTGAACACCTACTGTAAATGCATCTCATGTAACAGCAGTGAGGTTCAGTGTTTTTACACTGAACCTGAGGTGGAAACAAGACAGCAATCGTAAGTCCTTAAAAAACCTTGGCAAAATATGTGATTTGGTAAACAAATTCTAGGAGACAGGGTTGCCCTGTTATAACAGAAAAAATAAGTGTTGACATTTCATCATTTATGGTGTCTTTTGTGTCACGTCTTTCAAAAGATGATCATTTGAAATTAACTGGAAGAAATGGCCTATGTGAAGCACCAAAAGCTTATGAAAAACAAATGTTATCTTAATGCGTAGTGAAGAAAATAGATTTTTTCTTTGTTTTTGTGTCAACTCCTGAATGAAATTTGTACCCTTGTGTACAAAGAATGACAGCATTGGACAAACAATAGCTTTTCAGAAAACAGGGACAGTAAACTAAACAGCATTTCAGGAGAAACATCCGCATAGACAAAAAGGAAAATTAACAAACCAAAAGAGATTTTTTTTTTTTTTTACTGGCTGAAGCTCCACAAGGACAAGGTTTCAAGTGAGGAGTTATGTGTTGTCTGTTCTGTGGGAAGACTCATGTCAGTTCCAGCTTTGCGGTTTTGGAAACCACTCCCTCACAAAGCAATACTTGAGGAAAAAAATGAGGATTCAGACTTCCCGAAAACCTTATCCTGTTTACAGGAAATTCATAACATTTTCTGCCACTCATGATTTCACATGGTGTACATTTATTAGAAAGGCTCTGATTACCGACAATACAACTGAAAGTAGACAAATAATAAATTATAGGCCTATGGCGAAAATAATGAGGAAAAACTAAAAAAATATTAACGGGCAAACCTACTTAAAAACAAAGGTTTAAAGAGAGTTTGGATCTTATGAAGTGGACCAGGTGGTCAGCAAGTCCCCGGTTTGGAGAAGCAGACTGGAGTCCCGACTTGGAAGCTAAACAATGTTTTGCTGTGAACAGGGCCACACAGCAATACATATTTTAGCCACCTAAAAAAAGTTCACCTCAGTTTCAGTGTACGCTATATTTAGATCTAAAGTATCCCGTCAAAGGGGCAGTAGTGGCCTAAATGTTAGAGAAGTCTTTGGTTCAATCCCCAGACAGACAGCATAAAAACATCTGAAATATATTAAGCAAAAGTGTTACATACCATCACCCCTTCACAGGTTTGGGTCTACAAAGACTAACAATACACACATCACAACAAACAAGAATACTCATTCAGTTTACTTGCCAAGAGTTAGAAGATTTGTACCACGCTCAAGTCCGTCTACAAACTCTTCATTCTACTCTTGGCAAGAAAATCAATGTATCCCAAAATGTCAAATAACTCCTTTTGGTAATACATTTTGTCCAATTATCACTCCTCAATGTAAGTTGAGTTCAGATTTGAGTTGCGACGAGTGAAGATGTAAATTGTGCATGCGTTTGCTACAAGTAGCATACAAGATGCTAAAAAGAGTCTTCTGTAATGTCAATACAGTAAAAATGGACCTACTTAACAAAGTTTGTTCAATGCTGGCTACAAGTTAGCCATCACAACACAACAAATGTTGTCAGTTGATGTGCGTTTTGAGCTAAGGTTAGCAATCAAACAAACATAGATAGCTAAAACGTTTTTGAAATGACTGCTGCTAGCTACAGCATCAAATCAAACCCAAAAGCTGTCAGTTGAATGGTGTTTTGAGCTAACATTGCAATCAAACACTAATGAAGCTAAAACATCTTTGAAATGATTTCCATCTTCTGTTATTGTTTGTAATGAGAAAAGTTTATTATTTCATGGATTTAACAAATTTCAGTAGCCTATGACACATTATGCCGTAAACCACTTAAAGCCCATGTTGCAGGTTTAATTTTCCAATGAATTTGCACTTATTGATTGTTGGTAATAAACATTCAAACGGTTATCCACTGTATATGATATTGAAAAGTATCACATAACATAAAATAACACAAAAAAGTAGGTCATATTTTACAGTGGTTTGCTTTTCTCCCACAATGCATTGCATGACGTCACACAAGGGAGACAATAGGCCAGCCAGCTTATGGCGTTTTTCCACTGCTGGTAACGGCTCGGCTCGGCTCAGCTCGCCCCATTCTTCGTCCGTTTTCCATTGCAGATTGAGTAAAGCTCAGCGTGGCTGGTCACCATAGCAACGCGTGATGACGAATTTTCAGCGCGACTACAACAGCACGTCGCATACTCGCAGCGGCCAGAGAAATGTTTTGTTTCAAAAGAAGCTGAAGGAAGCAACAAAAATCACCGCTAAAAAAACGGGAGTTTGGGAATTCTGACGGAGTTCAGACGTCGACATGACGGTTGTTCGCCGACACAAAAGGGTAAGTTAAGTTTCCTGGTAACGTTAGCTAACATTTGCATGTGTTCAGCATCGCAGTCAGTATTTACTATACGCTATATAAAGTACATGAACTTTAGCAACCATGATTACACACCAACATGTGTGCTGTGGACTGTTTGTGTTTCAGAACATTCACGCTTTGTAAAGTCACCGCCGCAGACCGTCTGGTGGGCGATGTCCGACCGGTGAGATCTCTGGCTCTGACCTACTGGGCTTCGTATAATCTTTATGAGAGTCACGGAGAGGCTTATGACAACGACTGGGATGCATCTGGGCCAGCAGAGCCGGCGGGGACACTGTCACAGGGGGCAGAGGAAGAAGACCGGGAAGTACGGGAGGGTTTGATGCGCTACTTGAAAAGCTAAATAAAAACTTTTGTTATATATATTGTCTTGTTTTTTTAAAGTAACAGTGTGCAATATTGGAAACGACATGAAGCGTCGTAAGCCCGAAAGTTGAAAAGTGAGAATAGTGGCAGAGAGTGGATAATCTGTCGGTGTCCGGCTAGATTTGTTTTAAATGTCCCGTTTGTTCGGAAACACACTCCGCACTTCTTGTTTGCTAAAAACGCAGTCATAAGTGACGATTCTCTCCGACCAACCAGCAGTCTGCAGGTTTTCACGTCACCTTTTGGTATCGCCTCGGCTCGCTTGGAACCTCGACTGAGGTAGTACTAAAAAAGTACCTGGTAGCAGTCCCAGGACTTTTTTTTTGTAATGGAAAACCAAAAAAGGCGAGTAGAGTCGAGGCGAGTCAAGTAGATACCACGCAGTGGAAAACCGCCATTAGAGAGACCATTGAGAGTTACTAGAGAGATAGAAGACAACAGTGTAAGAAAGAGTGTTCAGCAACAGATTATAGATAATACATACATATACATATACATAGATAGCCTATATACAGTGGTGTGAAAAAGTGTTTGCCCCCTTCCTCATTTCCTGTTCCTTTGCATGTTTGTCACACTTAAGTGTTTCGGAACATCAAACCAATTTAAACAATAGTCAAGGACAACACAAGTAAACACAAAATGCAATTTGTAAATGAAGGTGTTTATTATTAAAGGTGAAAAAAAAATCCAAACCATCATGGCCTGTGTGAAAAAGTTATTGCCCCCCTTGTCCATCTGGCGTAGAAGGAACAACTGCATAATATAAAAGAACATTATACCAACAGTAAATAGGTGGTGGTGTGTGATGGTCTGGGCTGTTTTGCTGCTTCAGGACCTGGAAGACTTGCCGTGATAAAAGAACAATGAATCTGCTGTCTACCAAGAGATCGAAGGAAGAATCCGACATCTGTTCGTGTACTCAAGCTGAAACGAACTGGGTTCTGCAGCAGGACAATGATCCTAAACACACCAGCAAGTCCACCACCGAATGGCTGAAAAACAAAATGAAGACTTTGGAGTGGCCTAGCCAAAGTCCTGACCTGAATCCTATTGAGATGTTGTGGTATGACCTTAAAAAGGCCGTTCATGCTCGAAAACCCTCTAATGTAACTGAATTAGGACATTCTGCAAAGATGAGTGGCCAAAATTCCTCCAGGATGCTGAAAGCCTCATTGCACGTTATCGCAACCGTTGGTTGCAGTTGTTGCTGCTAGGGGGGCCAACCAGTTATTAGGTTTAGGGGGCAATCACTTTTTCACACAGGGCCATGATGGTTGGATTTTTTTTTCACCTTTATAAACACCTTCATTTACAATTGCATTTTGTGTTTACTTGTGTTGTCCTTGACTACTGTTTAAATTGGTTGATGTTCCGAAACACTTAAGTGTGGACAAACATGCAAAGGAACAGGAAATGAGGAAGGGGGCAAACAGTTTTTACACCACTGTATATAGCGAGACATATAGACAGATACAGTATGATAGATATATTTAAAGAGAGAGATAGATAGCATACCGGCAGTGACGTAGTGGAGGCTAAACGCAATAACGCCGTTTATGCAAATCTCAAAATTCGGAAATGGCGTTTACCCACCTCCAAAGTGCGTTTATCCACCTCTGAATAGCCTATCATCCCAAAGCCATTCTAAATTAAGCTTATGTTGTTTTAGTTTGTTCATTATTAGTTTCATAGGTTGTTAAAACTAAGACGAAGTCTATCATATTGCGCTGCATTACTGTCAGTGTGGACCAATCTCTTGCGGTGTTTGGGGTGTTAAGCCCCCAACGTCGCCTTCCAAGCACCGCTGCCTGGAAGGTACTAGGATTGGTCAATGGTTGGGTGCCTTGAAGTCACGGT
>NC_045738.1:6467477-6467547 GCF_008692095.1 Etheostoma spectabile | reverse complement strand
CCTTGAAGTCGACGTTGGGGGCTTAAAATATCAAGCTGTAAGCAGCAGTCAAAGATTCGTCAGTCACACT
>NC_045738.1:6437002-6467467 GCF_008692095.1 Etheostoma spectabile | reverse complement strand
AGGCTACATGTCTCATGTAGTTAATGATGAATGTGTTTTAAAAATGGATATCCGTCATTTTTTTAAGCGCCGTCAAGTCAGCAGCCCTCCTCCTCATGCCAGCAAACTGTCTCAAAAAGAAGCCCAAAGTGAGTGAGCTTGGAAAACAGGACTCAACTTAATGTTTTTGAGGTTAATTTGGTTAATGGCAGATTCATGCCACTGACTCAAAAAGCCACGGCATTGATTAGGTTAGCCTAGCCCTTTCAGACATGAAGTTGCAGGTCACCTAGCTACCTTTTCCCATTAGTGAAATTCAGGATATATTGTCTGATAAATAACTGGATGTTATTTCATGCATTCTCTGGCCACTGAAAGTTAGAGACAAGAAGCTCCCTTTGCTAGTCAGGTAGCTAGTTATTGTTGTCGCTCTAGCTGTTCGCGGTTTCGCAGGTAAGGTAAATGTTTCTATGGTAACAGCGAGTTGGACCAATCAGAAACGTTACTGTTACGCTTAGGATTGTGGGTAATATAGTTTTTCTACGTAAGATAGTGGATAATTTTTTCTTATAATGTTACAAGGTTGATATCGTACAGACTTATACTTCATAGGCAGAAACTGGGTTTCCTACCTTGGATGGTTTTACATTAGGCTGATAATCTATATATATATATATATATATATATATATATATAGATATATATATAATATATATATATTATATATATATATACACACACACAAAAAAATACTACAGAATTATGTTTACCCACCTCTTTTTTTTACCACTACACCTCTGCATACCGGTATAGCTGCGAGTTAGGAAGAGGGTACAATTTGTCCGTGTTAGGCGGGCCGATTTTTCAAAGACGGACGTACCCAAGAACTCAAAGATCTGAAGTGAAACACAGCTTAACGGGGGATGTTTTCAGCTTTTCACAAGTTTAGGCTAGCTACCTACGCCCGCCAGACGTTAGCACAACAGCGTGCCTAGCCTGCTAGGTAAATATTACGACTGCCTTTGTGTTGCCTATATATGCGTCCATGTTGTCAACATCATACATGTGGCATTAGTGCACCTTTTTACCATAATTGTATTGAATAGAATGTAAGCTTCGCTCCTACGAGATGGTTTGGTTTTTGTTACGTTACACACAAAGCTAGCTGGCTAAAGTTAGCCTGTACGGATGCTAGCGGATTAACGTTGTGTAGCCAGCAACTTTGGCAGTAGAGTTTTGGTAAGCTAACCACGACAGCGTTGTCGCCCACAATCAACCTGCAGTGATGTTTGAAATGGAGACACGCATATCGTGTCTTTCCCCTGAGATCCTGGACATTATTTTCATTTATGACGTTAAAAATAAATTAAGAGTAGCCCGAGTGTGCGCGGTATGAGCTTCCCGACCGGAGGCTCACTCGCCTTCACCAGCCGCTCTCCACCGCAGCTTCACGCCACACACACACACAAGCACCGACACCGGAGGTTAGAGGTAAACACTTAGAAATAACACTCTGGGATGCCTTCTATTCCTATATCTAGATAAGTGTACCAGTACTTATTTGAACTAACAACATGATCCCTGTCAATAGATCGAGAGAAAACGTTCACTCGCTGCTATTCACTGACAGTAAAAAGTAAAGTCATTGTATGCACTGCTGCGTTGCTAAATAAAGGAGATAAATGAAGGAGATAAATGAAGGAGACTTCCCCACAATCTTGACAATTCCTCATTTGCCCTCTCACGTTTGTCAGGTTGGTAATTATTCGGCTGCTGGCCTTTCCTCCTCTTCCTCATCCCAGTCAGTCACCGTAGTTCTAGTGCCAGGCTGAGACTTAACTCCCTTGTGTGACGTCATCGCCGAATTGACTCTATAAACCCGCGAATACCAAAAATGACCAAAAACTAACTTTAAAACTATTTGGAGACATTTTTAAAAATGATATACATATCTCGAGTGCTTTTTGTACCCAATAATCAACAGTGGTGGTTAACTTGCAACATGGGCTGAGCATGAACAACTCGCATCTGCACTGGGGAGTGATAGTGTCTCCTCAGAGTCACCCCAACCCATGGACTGTTCAGAACAGTCAGTAACAAAAACAGGATGAAATGGATTCCAGGCCACTGACTAAGAGCTATTTCCTGTTTATCAAAGAACCTTGTGTTTTTTTTGAGAGTGTTTGGCCTTCAGCCTTTTAGATACATTGCATGCAACATTTAGAACAAGGGTGGCTTTGAAAAATTGATTGATGGCAAATAATGAGTCCGTTTTCTAAAGGAAAGCTTATTTGTAAGAAAGAAGCATAAACGTCCAGATTACATCTGAGATTGACTACCCTGAGGGCAGTGTAAATGTATCCCAATCCATACAAGAAACTAAATACATTTTAAGCAATGGTTTTAGCCATCCCCCTTCAACAATCTGCCGTAATATCCTCACAACCGGCATGCATTGCACCAAGTAGACAGTAATCAACTTTTACAACAATAACATATAACTATTATGTATAATAAATGTTTGAAAGCTTATTGTTATTGTTGGTTTGTTAAGTTTTTGATGGATGATATTAGAAAGCTAGAATATCACCAAAAAGGCAGCAGTGGAGC
This sequence comes from Etheostoma spectabile, assembly GCF_008692095.1. NCBI lineage: Eukaryota > Metazoa > Chordata > Actinopteri > Perciformes > Percidae > Etheostoma > Etheostoma spectabile. The sequence goes on along the minus strand of NC_045738.1, from coordinate 6,464,878 downwards.
AAAAGGTGGTAATCTTATCATGATAAATTATTAACATGATTCATTTTATTTATTATATTATTGTATTATAATAAAAATATATATGATATACTGTATGTATTATATATTATAATTAAGCTACATAAAACAGAAGAAATTACAAAGAAACGAAAATGGAAGAAATGACAGGATCCTTTGCGTGTTAAATAGTTTTAAATAGGTTAAATAGGTTGAGGTGCTTCATAAATACTGTGAGTTTTAAAGTGCTTCATCCAGAGTAGCCTAATGCACACAGCCCGGGTTCAGGTTCCTTCAAACAATCGAGCCATCAGGGCTTTCATGTGGTTCAAATTTCACAACTACTACGGGTAGAAAAGTGCCAACACCTCGACTGCAATGATGGTGCTCCAAGAGCGGAAACACTGACCAATTAGAGCAGACTTTTAGACCCTAAAATGTTTCTGACAGGGGGTCAATACAGGTCAATTTATACTGACAGTATAAGAAAAATACTAGACTGAACATTGAAACGTGTAAAATGTTCTAGTAGGAATCCTAAAATACAGAAATGAGCATTACATGGGACCTATAAACACTTTTTTTGGTTGCCAGAGGGAGGGCTTAAACTGGCTGTTGAGAGGATGGGGGCCATCTGCCAGGATACTCTTCGCTTTCTTCCTTGTCCTTTCTGTAAAATGTCGGGTCGAGGGATCCTGGGGTTTACCAACTATTGTGCTTGCCATTGACACAATCCTCGACAGTTTATTAGATCTACAGTTTAGGTTCAACGTGTCTGTGTTAAAAGTGTGCGCGCGTGTGTGTGCGCCCGTGTGTGTGTGTGCGCGCGCGTGTGTGCGCGCGTGTGTGTGTGTGTGTTGGCTGAAGTGGGAGGTGCCATGTCGACGTTAGGAAGTTTACTGAATGTTTTACGGCTAGAGCAGTTTGGTGATGATGGGACACTCTGAAAGATGCTCAGACCCGACAACCTTCTGGAATAGAAATATTTTAAAATGTGAGCCTTGCACTAAACGGAAAGGTAGGCTATGTCAATATTATTGTTATTATTATTATTATTATTATTATGCCTATGTTTTATTGTTATTTTTAACAACATCTACAGGATATGAAATCACCCCTAACTGTGGCAATGGTGACGACGGATCTAAACACGATGTCCCGCACAAAAGGTGCAAAGCCAACACGTTTAATGATGGCAGCGGTGCATACTGTAAACCTTGCTCCTTATGTCCGCTTGGGTTTACCATTTCGAGCCCGTGCACCACGACTACTGACACTAAGTGCGAAGATCCAAGGTACGAAAGCATGTTTAACAATCCGGGAAACGCCAAAATAAAAATACCAAAAATAAATAGCCTATTGATCATGCACTAATTATCCATCCTAAGTAACGCTGGAAATATCTCACCAAAGCATGGCATTACCGTTACAACGTTTTCCGTTTTGTGTTGTGCAAAGCAGAATCCTACTCAGTAATATGTTTTTCTGAATTTCTATAAAAACAGGACGAACACAGTGAGGATGACGCTGGTAAGCATTGTATGTTGTTTTGATTTGGCGTAGCCTACACGATCCCAGTTTCTCTTAACAGCATCGCAACATTTTTACTTTTTTCAGCACGGCCCCAACTGAAATTATTTTAGGATATGACTGCTATCTGTTATGGACTGCTGACATGGGCCAATCATGTGTGTGTGCTCTTGCCAATGAACAGGAAGTTAATGCGTCATGGTTTATTATGTAGACGAAAATGAACCTACTCAAAATATCCCGGTTTCATGGTTTGAGTCATTTAGTGTTGTTTTTTTATTTTTGTTATTATCTTAGAAATTGTTAAGTTGCCTAATTATCAGCAGGTAAATAAAAGTGTTTTAAAAAATAGAATTAAAATAATTCTGAGCAAGTCAAAATCATTAATTCCATAAATTAATCATAAACCTATAGCCTTTTAATCCTTACCATTGTTCTACAAAAAACCTAAGTTCCCTCTTTAAACGAAAGAATAAAAGAGCATTTTTTCTCTCTAACGTGGAACAAAAACAAGACTGATTTTGGTTAGTTGGGCCAGCATAAAAAAGCAAACTGTCAGCACAGTGTACGCTGTTTTCATGTCAGATTCCAACAAACCAAGGATCCAGCTTGAAACCAAATGAAGCTACTTCAACTCCCCCGTCTCCAAAAGTTATTCGTGATGCAGACCTGCTGTGTAAGTTAAACATAGCCTACTCTTGATTATGGCACACATTTCTCATAGTAAAAAATGTTACCTTGACCTTTTTTTTCTTCTTCTATTTTTGCAGGGGCAGTACCGTTGGTGACACTAGTTTCCATCTTGCTTGTGTTAGTTGCTTGTCTAATCTACATGAAGAGGAAAAGAGGTTTGCGTACTGAAAGTAAAAGTTTTAAACACAAGTGAGCCTTAAAGTGAAAACAAAATGCTGGACAAGGCGGGGAAGCTGCACAAAAGGGGGACCACTTCCTTTTACCATTGGAATGTATTTATACTGCGGTGGTCTGGCGTTGGTTATAAAAATGGGTGTCTCTCATTCTTGTGTTTAACACAGGCCAGCACACAGTATTAACCTATAGCAGAAGATCATCATACGTCAATTCAGGGTTCTCTCCTCTGTCTGCCCCACCTGGTAACAACGATCTGGAGGAGATTCTGAGTGAGTGGAAATTACACTGATAACTCTAAATGTACTATGTAGGCCTGTAACTAAATGTTTGAGTCAGTCTGTGACAAAGTGAAAATTCTGTGGTATTAGTAATAGGTGAGGTTTTATACCTCGTGTTTCATGCATCCTGTTCTACTGGAACTGAAACAGTCACAACCAAAGCAATGAGTATGACCTTGGCTGCTGTCACTGTATGTCTATTGCATTATTACTGGAAAAAATCATTACACTGAGCTTGGATAATACCAATTAAATAAAATGATATAGTAAAATGGAAAACACATGCATTTTAACCACCCACATTTTCTTCTGTAGGTCCCAACATCCTGTCAGCACCTTTACAGACAGTGCTGGACAACCTGGATGTTTTAGAAGAGCTGGTGATTCTGTTGGATCCAGAAAGCCAGGGAGTAAAAAACACCAAACATCTGGCGTCTTTTTGCTCCTTCCCTGCCACCTGGATTACTTACACCTACTCTATGAAGGAGAGTAAGAGCCCTCTAAAAGCTGTGTTGGAGGGAGTCACCAGCAGGCACCCTGACTTGACAGTAGGGTACCTGGCTAAGCTGCTCAAACGTATGGAGCGTAATGATGCCATCGCTGTTCTTGGGAAACTAGGACAGGATGTGATGCAGGTGTAATATTCATTCCACATGTGAATGCAAAATTACTGCAAGCTTTGGACTGCAGCTGTTAATCTAAACATGTCTGTGGAATCCACAAAGAAATTATGGAAAAGTGTGGAAAAGGCAGCTTGTCAAACAGATCTGTAGTAAGACAAAGGAAAACTATAGGGAGAGAATGGTTCGATGCAACAACAAAAAAATGAATTGTACATATCATGTTTTTGTTCACTTTTCACAAAGAGTAGTACTCAAGTTGAAAAACAGCTACACAATGTCCTCTGTGGTTGTGGAGAAGTAGGGACTTTTTCTTCCAATCTGGGAATTTGTATTGGCACTCTCTTCTAAAGCATTGCTAGGGAACCAGACAAGACAAATCTACAAGCTTTTCTATTAGCTCTGCCAGATATGGGAAATAGTTCTGGCAGGACTCTATGTTGTGCATTTGAGTACCTGCCTTTGTGCACATGTTGAGCTAATGAAATGTTTTCATTTTTCTGCATTGAACCCCCCTCTAAAAGATCCAGCTTCTATCTTTTAATCTTTGTACATCATCTTTTCAAAGCCTTTTGACATTATTTATCCACATATTGAAATCGGCTACAATTAATAGCCTGATGAATCATTTTTAAACAAATGTTAATTTAGTTTTTTGTTAAACATCTTCTAACATGTCTACGAAGGAGTGTCAGGGCCACATTGAGGGAAAAAAAATGTCTGATAAAGTATACTATTTTTTGAGAAAAAAGTGAAATTACGAGAATAAATTTGTAATTTAATCCGAATAGTCATAATAATGTAATGCAAAAGGTCACATTACAGTGTCAAAATCAGCAATGGTAATGACCACAAGTTACATGCACCAGTTAGTGCCTGATAGGAGGAAATGAAACCTTGCAAGAAATCTCACCTTTTTTTTTTTTCTTTGTACAACTAAAAGTTCCAGAGAACTTCTATATTCTAATCTTTTTACATCATCTTTACCCAGTCGTTTCTATATGTGCTTTAAAGTAGAAACTGCTGGCAGCAGGGGACCTGTTTTCCCCCTGACAACTGAGGCAAGAGTTCAGTCATGTCGTCAGAATGTGATTAGGCTGCATTCGCACACTCAGGCAGTCCTTCATGTGGTCTGGCCAAAAGTCAAGTCTTCCCATTCTTTTTAAAGGGGGTAGTGTAATTAGGCTGCTTTAAAACATTACTACAGTAAAAACAAACCAAAAAAACTTAACTGCCCAGGGGAATGTTTAAAAACTGACTGTTTCCTGCAACAAGGTCCAGCACAAAATCCAGTCCCACCGTTTTTTTTGCTTTCTCAGTGAAATGAAGCTGCCTTCAACTGCGGTAGGAAATGTCTTCTACGAACGATGTGGCAGGAGACAATAATATTGTCTACTTGTGCTACGTTGGGGGTAGGACGTTACACAAATGAGCCATTTGACACTCCCACACTGCCGCACAACCCTGCGGCGAATCCCTGGACTGCCTGGTCTCGCGTGAATGAACGCTTAACGTCAGTGGGCTGTATGAAAGTAGGAAAAAGGCAGCCAAAATCTAGCCTGCTGTCTTGCATCATATCTGCTGATATGATAGAATCCCATTACAGGCCAACACAGTGACCATTATGACTGCTTGAGATAATAAACTTTTTTTACTGAAATGCGTCAGTAACTGCATTAACTGCATTCTGCAAATCTCACTACTTCTTCTAACAGTGGCACTAATGATGTCATATATTCTTATTGTTTCACAGGATCAGTTTTCTACCTTCACCTTTTATAAGAAAAATGGAATTTCTTCAAACATCTTAACATCTTTATTAAGCAAATAACATTATAAATAAAAAAGTGCATAGAAAAATTAAACGGGTTTAGAAATATGTATACAAATATTTACAAACCCAGGGTTTATTTGTACATGGTAACAAAGACGTAAATTTAAAGATAACATATTTTCGCATTTCTATGTCTTTTTACACTTACTTTAAAATAACCCTACTATATATATATATATATATATATTTATATATATATGTGTGTATATATAACATACATTTTTCTTAACAGATTCTGGGAGATGGTCATGATAACTTCAGGTTTTGACTAGTGCTTTCCATCCTTCATTGCAAACACACGCACATACAAAATGACAAACAGACGCACCAGCTCTGCAGGACATTAAAACCAAGCTACTCTTAAATTATCATTCTCTATTTTTGCATCAGTATTCCCAAACATCTGTGTAAACAGCTGAGGTAGAATCCTTGCAAGGAGTTGGGAGTGACTCTGCGCTTGTTGTCAGCTAGGTGATTGACACAAGTTGTTCTGGGCTCCATCCCAGTGATTGGACATGCAAGAAGGAAAGGGGATTAGGATCAAGACAAAACATGGTGGGGGAAAAACGATGATCATGGGCTGGGTGAGGCAAACAGTGCTCACTTTACTCCTGTGGCTGATTCTAAGACCGTCAGTAATCTACCGTAACAAAAGAATAAAAAAAATATTTTTTTTAAAATACCTGCATTAGAACAAGTTCTGTCATAAAGACTTGAATGTATGCCAAAACTACCCCCAAAGAAAATTCAAGTAAATTAGTTTAACAGAGAACATCATTCGTGAACAAATCAAATAGGGGAGATCTCTTAACACACTAAACCACCACCGTTTATACGAAGCACAACCTTTTACCATTAAAAATATAAATCAAAACATGAATAAATATAACTACCAATTTGAACAGTGTGTGAATTAGATTATCCTCATCAATGACGGCACTGAACATCGACTAAGAACAACATTAAACATGATTTTAAGGTGCTGAGTGCATTCTCTCAGCGCCATTTCAGACTGAATGTTTTCTTAAACATCTAGAAAGTCGGTGCAGGTGCTGAATATACACATATACACACACACACACACAGACACACGCACACTCAGTGGCGATGCTTTATACCAGTGCTCTCCCTGATTAAGAGGCAAACTGTAGCAGGTTTCAAAAAGATGGAAGATAATTTGTACGGTTGATGGTTATTTGTGTGCAACTTTAGGGCAGCAACGTCTTATTGCAATAGGTAATGAGCATCTGCCATGAGAGTAATAAAATATATATTTAAAAAACTGATATTCACCACAACTCTTCTATTTTGGCTTGGGTAGTGTTTGCTACATACACTGTACATCAAGAGGAAAAACAATGTCTTAAAGACCAATTCTGTCTTTATAAATATGACACTATGTCACTGACTGAAACCGTTAAGATTGCTATCTATTTTAAAGTCAACACAGGAAGAGTAGGATAGAAATATCACACCAATGATCTTACAGTAAGTGTGAAACATAGCAGACTCTTTCCAATGACGATAATAGTACTGCTGGAGTGCATACATTTGAAATCGTCTCCGCAGGGTGAATAAACAGCTAAACAATTCCTGATTTGCAGGACATTTTTGTCCAACTAAAGACGTTAAAGACCTTTCAAAGCTTAGCACCATGGTTGTTTTGTCATTCCCAGAAAAAGAAAAAAATATTAACAATGTCAGAAGTATTAAATGAAAGATAAAACACACATATAAAGGTTCGGGTGAATGTATGGCTCAAGAACGGACTTCACCACTGCACGGATGGGCCAATAATGTTCCCATCACTGGAGAATGGAGCAATCGTGATTACAAGTGTATTATACACAGAAAAGAATAAAACGTATGAGGAATCTCTCAAAGCCTAGCTATAGGATTTCAGCCGTGATTCAAAACAAATAAGGCTTGACGTGTGTATCAAATAAATTCTGTTGGTGTCGTCCATACTGATCCAGGAAACCCTACGTTTTCAACATCTGGTTTGAAATGTCCTGTTCTCATAAACATCAAAACCACTTATTTACTGTTGTGGTTATTGTGGATGCTGCGTCCGCTGTACATCGAAACTTTCCCAGGAAAAAAAACCAAAAAAATAAAAATAAAAATAAAATAACGTGCCAATATGAACTTTCTGAGGTTCTTCTCTTCTACAATCCATAAAAATGTATACATATCACTTCTGACCAGCCAAATATTCCCAACTGGTCTAATAGTGGCTAATTCCCCTTCTGTTCAGATAGGCCGCTGCTTGCCCAAGACCTTAATTTAAGGCTGACAAGTAAACAGGATCCTCCTATTATCATACGAGGGATGTCTCAGTTAAGGAAACGCCGACATCGCCGGGCCCCACAGTTACAGTTGAGTTTGCTGCTGGCGTCTTCAATGGGGAACTTGTAGTCATATGTGAGCTCCTCCCCCCTGTAGATCTTCCGAAGAGCAAAGATAACGATATGCTTTCGGCCTTCCACGTTGATCACTCGAGAGTAGCAGTTAGGTTCACAGGAGTGGTTGATGAATCTTGCTGCATTGCCATGCATGGTTGCATCCACCACATCAAAGTCATCAATGCGGAACATGTAACAGCCAATACCCTGCCAAGGCAAAAATGAAACCTATTGATACATCCTCCGACCTTTCTCAACTTTAACCCTCAATTATTGTAGAAAACATCTGAATGAAACAGAAACCAGACTAACCTTGCCATCGTAGTATTTCTCCCTTTTGTCAGTGAGCACTGAGCGAATAACGATGCCTGCATATTCAATGACCATCTCCCCTGCTTCGATGTTCCTCTTGCAGAAAAGACCACGGCCGTGGATCGCAGACCTGCAACAGACGCACAAAGGTCCGGTTAGGTCAGACAAGTTAATTTGCTGGCTTGCCAACAGTGATGATGCGTCAACTGTGTCTTGTCGAGGTGCAGACTCAAGCCAATTTCCGGATGCTATTTTCCCATAATTCTTTGCTATTTAAGGTATAGAATGGGATCAAGTACGGTATATTGAAGATTTGAGAAATAAAATGGGGGATAAAAATGAAAAAGGGTTTTAATTATATATATTATCTTCAGTCTATTTATTAAAACAATGGGCTTGCACACCAACAGTACTAAAGTGCATAAGTGAACCATTAAAAGGAGTTTAAGATTTCAAAAAAACAAGTCTTTTGTTTATAACTAAAAACCTGCGAAAAGTTCCTGTCAGCCTCAGCTGTAATTTGTGTTTTGTGGTACTTAGCAAATGTTGGGATGCCAATATGTGTAGTGGAAAGTTTTTATCCGTCATACTGGTGTGATATTTCTTTCATATGTTATCCATTACTGCATATTTTTTATATTCTCATCACTTTATACATATTAACTTTTATACTATACAGCATTTCCTCTGTTTTTTATATTATATGATATGTTACTTAAAGGGATTAATTATAGTATAATAGCTTCCCTGTATCTGTGTCTATGTACCTATGTCTCCCTCATGCACACTCTACATGAGGTAGCTGGCCTGAGGAGGTCCTACATAAAAAAGCTCAAGTTCAGCAGGAAAAACAGTCCCTCCCTTTTATGCTCAGCTTTAAAAACCCTGACGTTTCTTTGTTTGTCAACACACTTTAAGATTGTTTGTCAGTCTGTTAAACTGTCTCCTTCTTTTGCAAAAGAATGAAGAAAATAACTTAAAGAACTCCAGCTTTTCAGACAATCTTATTTTACAGCTCCATCACCGAACAACAAAGAGTTTTTCCACAACACATGCTAATCTGTGATGATAACTTAATCAATTATCTGCTGATACGTAACTTTAGAATTTTGCTCAAAGATCACTATGTGTCTATGTGCGGCCAGACAAAACTGAAAACATGGCTGGAGATTCTCAGTGTTGTTTCAGAGATTTGTTTTAGTATCGTGCTTATTTTAATGACCACATTGATCTACATTGTTTAAACTGTAGCATCCTCCTCCATACATCTGGTCAGCAGCTGTTGTGGATGTCACTATGTCAGCCATGCAATTTCATACCAGTTACTTCAGAAAACCTGAGGCCGCTGTGTGATAACCAGCTAAGCCACACTGTATCCATTATCTTGACAAGTTATAAAGAAATTGAGTCATGCCATCTACACTAGTTAGGTCAGCTGCCCCTCGTTTGGGTCAGGCTATTCACATTGGCCACATCCTGCACAAATATTCTGTAATACATTTGTCTGTTGCAATACATGTTTTCCACTCCATTTCATTCACATCTGGATATTCCCCAAAATGACATGTGACTTAGGAAAAGTGATCCTGCGGCACTTGATAGCCATTCATGAATAGATGGCACTAAAGCTACATTAAACTGTTCAATGGACAGAACTCACTGGTCATTAGTTTGTCACACTTAAAATATCCCACAAGTCATTTTTGTACAAAACCCTAATAATCCCAGATAGGATTTGGGTAGTCTCCAAAAAATCATTGTCCTCATCAGCATAATTTGTTTTATATTTATACTTGGTAAATGGTGACCTTAGACATTGCATGTGCAACTAATGATGACTGGAACTTCTTGTCTGAGTCACTTTTGGACAGTCCTCACAAAGGCATTTACTATGAAAATTATTTGCAATACTGTTTCATTGTTCCCACCCAGAATGTTAAAACCCAACATTGTTGTCCCCAGGTGCTCCTCCAAGACAATAACCCAATCAAAATATGTTTTTAAGTATTGTATAGAATTCAGAATATTTTGCAAATGTAGTACTGTGCTGACCTGTACACGCCAACAGCCTCCTTTGATGTCCTTTCCAGATGTCTAAAGCGCATGGCCATGGGCAACTCCAAACTAGTGGCCCGTCTAAGAGGAAGAGCAGACAATAATTCACCAAAAACATCAGATTATTTTGCCATTCTTTTAAAAAACAAAATGGTCTGAATTATCTAAATATTTAGGAAATACGTGGACCACATTTACCCTTCCATCTAATAGGTTACCATATCTGTTTTAATACCAAATTGCAGAAATAGTTTAACCGAGGAAAACTATACAGCTAAATGAGTGAAGCCTGACCTTGTGGACTTCAAAAGAACCTCATCTTCCTCATCGTCGTAAGGCCCAATGTCAGGAAGCTGTCTATGCTGAGAAGCCAGGAAGTTAAACATGTCAAATGTGGACTTCCTGTTAAGAGAAAAGAGAAAAAGGATTTATAGATAAGTATAGACTGATTCAAAAAGTCAAACACAAAAAGTCAAATACATTAAAGCTATAGTGAGTAATTTCTGACTCCCCCATGAGGTATTCTAAGTAATGACACCAACACTGTGATCACACACCACCCCCACCCCTCCTCCACGCAGTTTCTAGTAGCCAAGAAGGACAGTGACGATGAAAGGCTCTGAGACACCAACCCGACGGCCAGGGTGGGAAAATTTACTTTTTTTACTAGCCACTGTGGCTGGTGGATGCCCAATTTTACCAGCCACTTATATTTTTTAGCAGCCATTGCTTCAGTACATTATTTTGTATTATTAATACATATTTTATTAATATATAATATTGATAAAGTTTGCCTTTATTGCCACATTCTGCTCCTGGGGTCCCATCTTTGCCAGCTGTATGGCAGTGCACTTGATATGAGACTTGAGGCCTTTTATTGCCTCTAATTCAATTTAAGGTTAGTTGTTCCTCTAGCAAACAAATTGAAAAGGAGTAGGTTTGACAGTAAGTACAATGCATGACTGGTTGTCTGTAAGGTAGGCTATAGGGTTGTTCAGATATATCATTGTCCATCGTGATGGTTGACTGGCCTCACAATGGAAAGCCACCATTGCGTTTCTGTTTATTGAATGCGTTCTTCAGTGTAAATATAACCGAGAACTTAGTTTGATCTCAGTAATGATGGTATATTAGGTTATTACTGTCACTCTGTTAAACAATCCACTGTACTGTTGCTACACAAAGCACGGAGCTCTGATTGAGTCTAGACGGCACCGTAGTTAACTGAAAGTAGGTCAAGTTGTAATTTACTTTTAGCACGTAATACTGTCTATTTACAGAGGGCATTTAAATGTCTGATCAACTGCCAATTTAGGGGACATCGCCCAACCCTAGTAGGCTAACCATTCCCTTGTTTTCCCTTCGCCACAATGCGCAACTTGTTCGAAAAGTACCTTTTCTTTTACTTTACATTGCCCTTAACAGTTGCTACTGCTGACTCTGTGGCAGACATCCTGACACTGGGAATATGTATGCCACATTTTTTAAACCGATGTCACGGACTAGCGCTGAAAACCACTCTACTCTTCACTGTGGCTGGTATGCAAGGCAAAGTCACCCGCCACTTTGAAAAAGTACCCGCCATTGGCAGGTGATGGCTGTTTAGTTTCCCACCCTTCCGACGGTCGGCCGAAAAAGGCAGTCTGACTGATCATTTTGCTCCTGTCAGTCCAAAAAGTGCCACGGAACACATCGACGCAAACTTGAGCATACGGTCTGTGTGTGCGTTAGATATAACACATCTCAATAACAGCAGGCGGCACTAATCTGTGTTGTTGCTCAAAAAATGAAAACCGGAAATGACGACCACTTCAAGTGGGTCTGGCTTCTCCTGAATTTCAAAGCCGGCCATAATGGTGGCTCGTTCGGAATACAATCTCATATTTTACAAAAATAGTTCACCAAAACGTGTTTCTGAAAACATTTTAAGCGGGAAATAGGCCATACCGTTTCTAAATCTGTCTGTTTTGTTGATCGACAAAGGTCAGTTTGAAAGATTTTCATCAGATTTTGAGAAGCTCCTGCTCGTCATTTCCGGTAAGTGTTTTAACAGATTCGCTAGTCAAGGGCTAGCAGTCCACCAATCAGATTGACATTGAGTCCGACTGCCCACTGGCCAGTTCAACAAGTCATTGTAGATGGCTCCTCCCACTGACGACAGCACGGAACACACCGAACAGACGACTTCGCCAGACTGTCCGACGGCCGTATTCGGATTAATGTGTCAGTGCCTTAAAAACACAGACTCGTCAGAAGATGTAATCGTCTTAACTCGATCTTCTGCGCGTAAAAGTTGCCAGACTACACCATTTTGTAAACATAGTCATGCTGAGAAATACAGAAAGAGTTTTGTGGAGCTGATATTTTTAATTAGCATTGAATCAACTCATTTGGAAATGGCTTTAATGTAACGTCTATTAATATAAAATAACTGCTTTAAAACGCCACTTTTTTTTTTTTGAAAGAAATCATTTGTAAGGCATCTGTACTTTTTGCACCTACATTTAAAGAAAAGTACTAGATAAAAAATTCAACAATGACAAAAGATCAATAAGCAGAGGTGATCTGTAACTGTAATTGGTATATATACCTAAGGTACAGCTCAGAGCGGGCACAACCACTGGGATTGACAGGGAGGTCATCCTCCTGCGTGAACTGTTTGAAGAAACGGAAGGCATGACGTTGACAGCGGTGGGCTCCTTGAAGTTGCTCCAGCAAGAACACCACTGCATCATGGACGAGACCCAGCATATGAGCACCGGTGATCCTCTGAAACGTCAGAGGTCTCAACCTCGCAATAGCTCGTGCCTCCTGCACCCCGTCTATTACTGCTTTCCAAGCCACTGAAGGGAGAGTTAAAAAGTAGGCGTAACGAAGTGAATACAATGAACATTAATGGATACAGAATTACCAATTCAAGTAACTTGTTTTACTATTTTGAGAACATTTTAGATCATTTAAGGCTTTTGAGGGAAATATTTCTTATGCAATATTAGCCTTACCCTCAACACTGTCTGCCTCTACACTGAAACCATCATCGCTGGTTATTTCAAATCGTAGGTGTGGCTGGTCTCTGTTAGTTGGAAATTCCTCATCCTCGTCAGACGATGGTGGTTCCTCATCTGTGGTAGAAGCAGCGCCTAAAACCAATCACAATTTATACAGTCTTTTACACTATTATGTTGTGGCTACAATTGTTTACAGTTAGTGGCATACTGTATGTGGGAGACATTGTTGAACTATTTTTTTTTCATTCAAATTATTAAATTATGCAGTTAAAACCCAAGAATACCAGAGTATTTCTTCCAGTCAGTTAGGGTGCTGAGTCCCACTGGTTCCCATGCATGTTGTTTGCCTTGTTCACCCCTGGCCATATAATCCCAAGGCTCTGATCTAAGACAAATAAGAGTACAAAAGCTTTAACACAAATGTTTCAACACAAAACAGTAACCAAATGCACTCAATGTAATACATTTTCCTTGGTAATATACTGTTTATAGAACCCCCAATGGGAACACCAATGCTGTATTGGTCTAGTAAATCCAAAAGTATGCCATTCATAAAGAATATTAACTTAAGCCTGAAGTCTAAAAAAAATGGTCAAGGTTGCAAAACATTGGATGTTGGATGATTACTAAGTACTAGTGGATCGGTAAGCTTCACTAGTGCTCTAACAACTCTTACTAGTAGTGTGTATATTAAATTCAGCATTTATTTCAATTTTTGTGTTAGCTTCATTTCAAACAAGCAATTTAGATTAGATCTAATAGTTTAATTGTTTCTTGAACAAAAATGCCAACATATTTGCTGGTTGAAGCTGTTAAATAGATGGGCTGCTTTTATTTTTGTTAATGATGAAAATATTAGTTGCAGCATTCAAGGAAAAATGTAATCTTACCCTGGGCTATCAGCATCGCTTATATGCTCCTCCTTTAATTGGTCCAGGTTTAGTACTTCTTTCACTGTAGGGGTCTTGATGCGGACTCCTGAAGCCCTGCTGGAGATGCTTGGAAAGGTAGGTCTGTGACAACCCTCATCCTCACTGGGGGGCTCTGGTTTTAGGAAATCAACCTTAGACTTCTTTGTGACAATACGGTCTGAAAGTGAAGACACTCTCTTCATGCGGACGTGTGTGCGAGGTCGTGGTGCAGGAACTGGTGTTGTTGGTACTGACGGAGAGTGAGGCAACACTGGAGGCTCTGGTTCAATTAATAGGCCAGGTGGCAAAACTAGTGAGGAAGGGCTTAGTGTTTGAAGCCCACTCCACTTGGGGGTGTAGTTACTCGCCATTGCTTGATTAATAATTGCTTGAGCACTTTCAGCAGGAGTCATGGGAGGATTCTCAGTTGATGGAAAATGCTGCACTGAGGCCTTGGATTTTTTGGATGCACTTGAATCCTTCTTCTTCTTTGTTTTTTTCAACTCTGGAGCGGTTTCATCTTTTTGGGGTTTTGCACTCTTTCTTGGCTTTTTCACATTAACTGAAGCCACTGCACCATTGCTGTTGTGAGTAAGCAGCTGTGTAATTGTGGTTGGATTCTGAACTGTGGGTGTAAGCGACGCAGGAAATGCTGCTGCAACGTTGGCCCCGGGGGGTGGAGCAGTCATGGTACCAGCTGCTGCTAGTGTTGCTGACAGTGCATTGCTTTGTAAAAGGCTGGCAATCTGAGTGACACAGTTGAAGGAGGGGGAGCTGGGAGTGGGCAGCTGGAAAGTATTGCTTTCTGGGTTCTTCACAAAGATCTGCCCGAGGCGGTTCACTAGCAGGACGTGTGGTGTAGGATCCACATTTGGGCCTCCCACCTCCTTCACTGTAAGAATAGCATGTCCAGGTAAAGCTTGGGGAACGACTGGCTGTTGAGGTTCTAAAGCTGGTCTGGGTGTAGAAAAGTTGATGGAGATTGTGTGACCTGATGTAGCTTCCTTCTGCAAAGATGACGAGCTGTAACCATTTAAGATCACAGGGGCTGACGTGGTTTGGAAAGGCATTGGAGCTGTTGAACATTGTGTTGACAGTCCAGAAAGACACGATATTGACGCAGAAGAGGAAACGATGGTGACAGCGGTAGAACCCAATGGCTGCGTTTGTGTGGAGTACATAGGTAGAGAAACAGTTCCACATGTTCCTGCTGGGGGACAAGGGCCTGACGTAGCTGATAGCACTGGTTCGTTTTGAGGCGCAACATTTAGCAGTGTTTGTGCCACATCTCTAACAGGTGTGAGTGTGGTTAGTTTAGTAGACAAAGGCCCCATGGATGGGAAGGTTGTTGACTCTTGTGAGGATGTTACTGGCTGAAGTGTAATACTTGTTAGAGGAGGCTGAGTGAAACCTGGTAAACAGGAATACATCTGCAGAGAGTCTACAAGGCCTTGAGAGGGGTTCTGTACATCTGTAGGCAATACAGGGGAGGGTTCAAGAAGATCCAGCAGGGTGCCCTGACTTGTATCAGCAGAATTTGCTAATGAGGGTCCCACTGTTTTAGCTGTTAAGTTGTTCATCTTCACAGTGGAGTTGCTGGAGTCAGGCTCTGAGTTCAGGGTTTTACAAGCTTCAGAATGTTGTGTCTTGGGCGGTGTGCCTTCTAGCAAAGGAACCTTCTCAGTTAAATGTGGACTAGTGTCACATCTCTTAAGAGCAAGAGGTGTTCCAGAGGAAAATCCTAAACTGGAACCTTGGAATAACTCTTTAGAATAGGAGGTCTCAGGCACCTTTGTGAGTAGGTTAGGCAGAGCATCACAAACTGCAGTAGGAAGCACCGTCTCCTGATTTACTAAAGGAGTGTCAGAGCTTTGCTCTTTGAGTGGAAAGTTTACCAAGGTTTGTGGCGACACAAACCCCATGCTGTTCTCATTTGATTGACTGGAAACATAGGATTTAGGTGGACCATGAGGTGAACTATCTGTAGGTCTTTTGCTGGCAGCAGAGATGGTGACTGATGAAGAATCAGTGTGCTTATCTTTGGATGACGCTTTGGGAAAAAGACTATGAACAGCCTGCGTGCCGTTTGTAGTGTCCGATTCACAGACATTTTTATTATTTTGGATTTTGGCTTGTATATGAGCTTGACTAGAACCCTCAACTTTCTGAGCATCATCATTGGTCGCTAAACTTGCATCACTCTCGGTACCGTCATCTACACCATCCAGCTGAGCCATAGGCCGGGAGGAAGGGGAAGAGGGAGACTTGGAATGATCTTTTGATCCGGGACAGCTGACTATTGTCCTTGAAAAGTCAAAGTAGTGCTCCATATCATCATCAGATGAGGTGTTGCCCAAGTCATCCCTGCCTGAGGCTGCAGACCTTGGCAGGTTGGCAACAAGAGTCTTCCTCTTGTGTACCTCTTGGGCTCTTTCCCAAAATTCCTCCTGATCATCACCTTCCACCACTATTTGTCCCCCACAGTTCATTGCCACGCCTTCATTCAGGAGTGTCTCTTCAATCTCTAGTTCTGTCCTCATCTCTTGGCCCAGACTCATGTTGGGATCCTTGTGGAATACACTGTAGGGAAATTCTTCCTCATCCTTCTGTTGCTCTACACCCCCCTGGGGTGATGTACCATTTGCTGGAGAGACATCTTCAGGTTCTGGTGAAGCTAAGAAGTTGTGAGGCACCTCGACTGAGTCTGACTGGTTCAGATCAAATGACAATCGATTTCTGGGTAGATGTTGTATAGACTGAGAGAAAGAGAGACTTGGAGAGGGAAAGCTTCCTGCACCGTCCTGCCAGGGAGACTGGGGAAAGAAAGATGAGGTACAATGGGTCATTGAATTACCAGGGCATCGGACTGAGGAAGCACTTCTACCTCCGACTGGGCGGGCTGATGCACTTATTAGGTTGTCTGAAGCACCAAGTGGGTACAGTGGGGAATTGGGAAGGGAAGACTTTCCAGCACGGAGGGTGATTGGTCCAGTCAGAGGGCCCAGAGGAGGCGGTGGCATGTGACTGCGTAGGCCTGTTGTCTGTGAGTGTGGGCTCTGGCGACGAACCCTTCGAGTATCCTCCAGATCACTTATGGTTAATATGTGGTGGGGTTTCAACTGGATTACTCCTAAGAGGAAATCAGAATTGAGATTTGTGTGCTTTTGATTGGATCAACATAGTTTTTGTTAGTTAACTTACTACATATATTTTTATGAATTTAATTTAATTATTTTACCTGGGGAAGGCAGAGGTCGAAACATTCCTCCAGCTGGTCTCCTGGGCATCTTTGGCCTTGAACCATGATCTGACCTGGGGGTAGGTCCTAGGATAAAGGTGTCTACCATTGGGGGCTGGCATTCTGCTAAATCAGTCTCTTGGTCTTCAGATTCTAAAGATTCATAAAAATTGTTTATGAAAACATTAGTTCTTATCTAGTTTAGTTCTCTCTATATTAGTATTCTATCAATTCACAGTAAATCACTTTTGAATGTACTGCAGTTTTTCAGTAGTAAAATACGCACCAGGTAGTGGACAGGGGCTGTGAGCAGTGGTGTGATTGTCTCCTTGGTCAGGCATTTCCTCCACAGGCTTCTCAGGGACAACGGGCCGAACCTCCCGCACTGTACATGTGTATTTGCACCGGCGCAATGGATTAACTGTGCTCCAGTACCAACGAGTGCACCTTGGAAAGGAAGAAGAAAGTTTTAAAGTGCCCATATTATGAAAATAAAACACTTTTTCTGGGATTTGAGGTGTTATTTTGCATCTCTGGTGCTTCCACACGCATATAAACTTGGAAAAAAACAGCCATGCTGTTTTGAGTGAGATACGGTTCCTGAACACCCTCTGCTTTCAGTCTCCGGGCAAGCTATGCAAAATCTGCACGGCTTTCTATGTAACTAACCGAGACAATATGGCTAATCATAGCCTGCTAGCGCTAGCATGCCGGGTTGTTCTCATTGGCAAAACACTGCTACAACACACACTAGTTTACCATAATCGACACAAGAACTACTTAACATGTCCGTTCTACAGGTATTCCACAAGAGCGCCGAAGTTTAGAAAAAGTCTTCCAGCTAATCCTGCCTTGTACTGACCAAAGTTGGAGAATGAGTTATTTAGCTGATGTGATCTTACCTAGCTACTGTGCATGTACGGCTCCCAACAAAGATAGTATAGAAGTGAGATGTCTCACTCTGTAGCTAAACAGAGACCTAAACACACAGGGTGAAAACGGTGTCTGCAGCAATGTGCATTACAAGAGAAATGTGGTGTTTTTTGAAAATAAAACCATGTAAACCTATTCTGGTACAACCTCAAAATACAATTTTGAACCTAAAAAAAAGGACCATAATATGAGCGCTTTAAAAAGGGCTTTTTATGCCATGTTCCACATGATTTATTTATGTAATCAAGTTAAAAAGATAAAATGCAACTTACTGAAAACCCACAGGAAACAGTTTTCCTTTAATAGCTGAAAGTTCCGTCAGGACACCCAGTTGGTCTATCTGTAGGGAACCTGTGTAGTGACAATTTAGATACCAATTAGTAAAACATAAGATCATTATCAGTAAATGCCAAGGAGAGAACAGGAAACCAGCTAAAAGATAGGTGCTTACCAATCATCAGGTTGATTGATTCTGGTTCAAGTCCAGTCAAGAACTTTCTGCGTAGGCTGATCCCCTCAAAATCCACATACACCCTGCGGTTTACTTCAAATTCTTGACCACTTATCATCTGTAAAACAAATGTGTTAGTGATAGTGCAACCTAGAATCAAATTCAAAACCTTTAAACTGATACAATCAGAGGCTGTTGGGAGAATTAAAAGATCTAACATTTACCCTGCCACTGATGAGATGTCGGTGTTTGAAGCAATAGACCTTCTTATCCTCCTGGAACACACAGTGACGGGACCGGGCACACATGAAGTGATAGTTGCTTTGACATGATGTCAGACAGCAGCCCACTGTGGCACCAGTCTGGTTGCAGCGTTCACATCGCTAGGGTTGGGATTGACATAATAAAAAGAAGACCAATCAATAATAATACATACTGTATTTGTTTACGATTAGAAACTGCTATTAGATCTTATTAATCGTCAAATATCAGCATTTATATACAAGTTTACAAGCAAGCAAATTCAGATTCCAAGTCATGTTGTATAGTAATATACATTATTAAGTTAACAGTTAAATTAAATTATGAGGTAGACTAACAACCAACCATCAAGCGGCCCCTTGTGACAGCACTGTGTACGTGTAGTAACGAGCCATTATCCTCTTGAAACACCTCAGCTGACCATAAACAGCAGTTGACATGTGCCCACTCATTCTGGCCCAAGTACAGCAACCGGCCTGCTTCCTATGGAACAACCGCCACGAAACAATTGTTAAACCCCTCGAGTAACCAATCAGCTGCAAGTACATTATTTACAAGTAGTTTACTCTCCAATTTGGTTTAACAAATTTACTCTGAACCAAATAATACTTACATTAGGTTTGAGGTCACCATATTTTTGGCACAGAGAGCACTGTCTCTCGTCATCCTTAGACCATCCAGTGTCTAAATCAGCTTTTGAAAGACGGCCTCTTTTCCCTACATACATGTACAAAAGTTAAGACTTAAAGGGCCAAACACTGCAAAAGATTTAAAAACATAAATATGAGTAGCCTATTCAAACTTCATCTCTCTTGAATTGACAGCATTACCTTTGAATTTGAGCCTGACAGTCCTGCTAGTTTTGAAGTGGTTGCGACTTGTTGGCTCCCCAGACAACGGAGACAATGACTCTTCTTCCTTTACATCTAAGCTTTGTCCATTGTCCTCCGGCAGGAGCCCCGGTGGAGCCCTGGACGCAAGGTCTGCCCTCTCCTGCCACCGGGCGTAAACATGCTCCGTTGTAGGAGGATGAACAGCATGAGACAGCATCCCCCTATTAAAGAAATAATTTGACAGTTCAAAAGCTAATACATATTTTTTAACATGCCATAAAAAAACAAAGCAGTGTTTGTACCTTTCATATATGTATCCAAGTACATAAAACTCAAAATCATGATAAAGGCCTATCTATCAAATACTTTTGAAACATCTTTTTTTTTCTTCAAAAAAATGTATGCACTTAATCATTATTATACAAACCAGTAAATGGAAACCATTACTCACATGGGCAAGTCTTTGGTACAAGAGTTCCACACCTTTGGGTCTTGGCTGTTGAACCAATTAAATACTTCCTCAAGGAGCTAAAGATAGAAATCATATCAGTTAATTGTAAATGCTTACTTGCATTTCTACAGCTATAACATAGCTTCACTTTGTAGTATCTTACATTCTAAACTAAGGCTGGACAATTAATCGAAAATGTGTAGACAAAAGATTGAAGCGGCTATCGACGTAGCAAAAAGATAGCTTAAAATGCAACTTGCTGGTTATAAGTGAAGAATAATAAGTTAATTAGCAGTTAAGAAATAAATTGTATAGCCTATTTACATTTTTATCATGCAAAAGACTTTTTTTTAATTTTATACAAAATATTAAAAAAAAACGCAGTGTTAGTCGTCAAAAAATGTAATTATTGTTCATTTAGAGGTAAAATCTGCAATTAATCGTGATTTGGATTTTAGGTCATATCGTACAGCCCTACTATAATTGTAAAATAACTAATTGTTTACAGACAATTCTACTTTTTTGCCATACAGCACCTTTAAATAGTAAGAGCGTGCCAGGGCAGTAGGTCTCTGCTCCTCTGGAAGATCCTCTTCTTGCTCAAGCCTCTTTCGCACAACCTGAACCACGTCTTCATGGAACATTTTCTATTTAAAAACAAAAACATTTTTAGTGTCCATTATGTTGCATAACTTACTTTCCCATGCCACCATAAAAGCATGATACCTTGCAGAACACCACCAAGATGGAGAAAGACTATTAGAGTCAAGTCACCACCTATAATACCGTTAAAGGAGGGGCTGGCACTAGGCCTGCACGATTAATTGTCATAAAATTGCAATCTCGATTCACCCTGTTCACAACTTAAATTTTTAAATGACTTTGATTCTCATTTAATTTTACAAGCCGACTGCATCACAAATGATATTTCTTTCTTCAGTGCGTTTTAAACGAGGGTATAGTGGACAAGATGGCGCCAGTGTTTATGGCCTGTCGTCTGTCACTGCCTGTGCTATGTGTGTTTGTGCTGTTTGTTTCGCTCTTTGCTCTGGTTGTCGCCTCTCTACTGGTGTATGATTGCCCAATGCTGGATCTTCAATATGTTGCCAAAGAAGTAATAAAATTGGATGGTCGTGAAACTTTGCCCCCATTCCTGGCGTGGGTCCTGGCTTACCTTTGCCGCACCCTGTCCCCACCTTCTCGGCGTAAGCACCACCGCTGCCGGGGAAAACACAGCGGCCGGCTGGTGAGGTTGAAACCCCATCTCGCGCACTGTTCTATGCATTTTGGACTGAGATTAGAGCCGTTCCTGGCCTCGTTGTTCCTTAAACCTCACTGGACCCAGTCGGCGCCTGGCTGGTACCTGTTGTCGGCCCGGAAGAGGTGTTCCAACCCCGCGGCCCCTGTTCTCCTCGTCCCCGCTGGCGCGGGGTGAATCATCGCAACTTGCGGCCTCTGGGTCCGTTTCCCTGGACAGCTAACGACGCGGTCACGCTGGTTCCTGCCAGGATTGGCCTAGTAAATGCTAGATCACTAGTGAACAAGACTTTTGTCTTAAAAGGACTTCTTCACATCCCGAGGATTGGATTTTCTCAGTGTGACTGAGACATGACTGAGTGTTGATGAGTCCAGCGCTTTCACTGAACTTTTACCTAATGATTGCTTCTACTTTAACTCCCTGCGGACGTTGGGCCGAGGAGGAGGAATAGCAACTGTATATAAGAGTCATTATAAATGTAAGCAGCTATTGCTATCATCCTCTTTGACCAGCTTTGAACTGAGCTTATTTGAGCTTGGTCACTCACACACAGTGTTGTGGTCTATTGGCCTCCCAAGTACAATAATGACTTTTCTGATTTCCTGGTTGGAATCATGCCTAAATATGACCGTGTTCTTATTGTTGGGGATTTTAATGTTCAGGTGTGTTGTCCAAATAACCCAATGGCAAAGGGTTTTTTAAACCTCATTGATTCTTTTTATCTTGAGCAATCTATGTCTGGACCCACACAACATGGACACACACTTGATCTTGTTTTATCATATGGTGTGCCTGTTTTTAATCTAGAGATATGTGACGCAGTGTTTTCTGACCATATGCCTGTATTATTTGAGGCTGCTCTTGCCTATAATGCAGTTAAACCTTGCACTGCTACCCAGCAGTGTCGCATTATTAACCCTTCCACTGCTGTTCAGTTCTCGGCTGCTTTCAGTCAGAATTCCATCATTCCTGAGTCTGTGTGCAATACAGAAGAGCTTAACTCATGGTTTCACTCCACCTGCCAAACAGTTTTAGAAACTGTGGCTCCATTAAAATCCAGGTAGCCTAAAACTAAATCTGAGCCCTGACTGAACGACATAACTCATGTTGTCAGACGTAAGTGCCGTAGAGCTGAGCGCAAGTGGAAGGAGGACAAACTAAAGGTGTCTTTTCAAATGTTGAGGGACTGCTGGCGATCACAGTTTCATTATCAGGAAACTGTGAAAGATGCTAAAAGAAAACATTTCTCATATATTGTCCTGTCAAACTGACACAAATCTTGTGTTTTGTTTAACACTACTGACTCACTTCCAAATATTCCGCAGATTGCCCGTATGGAGGCGTCCACTGCTATGTGTGAAAACTTCCTTTGCTTCTTTATTGAAAAGGTCACTTTAATTAAGGGTCAAATCTCACCTTCAGCATATGACCCTCAATCTCTGTCCCCTGCTCTGCTGTTTTTGACAAGTTTCAGCCTTTGACTCTTTCCTTTTTACAAGACATTATTGGTCATTTGAAGGTCAGGTTCTTCAAATGATGCGGTCCCTCCTTGACTATTTAAGGAGGTTTTCCCACTATAGGACCACCTGCTATTGCAGTCAATAATAGCAGTCTGTCCTCACGTGTGGTCTCTAAACATTTTAAACATGCAGTAGTACAACCCCTAATTAAAAAAAACTGCTCTAGATCCTGCAGTCTTGAAAATTTCAGGCCTATTGCCAAATGACCTTTCTTTTAAAAAATCCTGGAGAAGATTGTGCACAGTTGGCCTTTATGGAAGAATATAACATTCTAGAGGTTTTCCAATCCGGTTTTAAAATGTTGCACAGCACAGAATCAGCTGTTTTAAGAGTTTTTAATGATATATTTTTAGCTACTGATTCTGGTGGTCTGTTTTATCCTTGTGCTTTTGGATTTAACGGCTGCATTTGACACAATGGACCATGAAATATTGATCACGTTGTTTGAAGCAGTTGGTGGGCATCATGAGCATAATACTGGAGTGGTTCAAATCTTGACTGACCAAAGTTTATGTGTTAGCCTTGGTGACTGTATATCCTCCACTGCTCCTCTCTCGTGTGGGGTCCCACAGGGCTCAGTTCTTGGCCCTCTCCTTTTCTCTTTCTATTTGCTCCCACTTGGTTCAATACTTAGGAAGCATGGTATTTAATTTCACTGTTACGCCGATGACAGATTTATGTGCCTCTTAAAAAGAAAGATGCATCATCCGTCAGATTGCTACTTATGTGTCTCGACGACATAAAGGCCTGGATGGCTCTGAATTTTTCAAAATTTTAATGATGAAAAGATGGACTTGATGGTTTCTCTCTGGTTTTCCCTCTGGGGGTCTCAGTGTGATCTGCCTCTGCACATTAAACAGGCCTCTTCTTTGTCGGTTTTTAAATCACGTCTTAAAACCCACCTCTTCTCTGGGGCCTTTGACACCTAGTAAGATGTCGACTTAATTTACTGCATTTGATTATTTAGTTTAATTGTTTTTATTGTGCAGTATTATTTTTAATTGTATTATAATGTTATGTTTCTTTTTGTATTTTTCTGTACAGCACTTTGTATGTTTTAAAGTGCTTAACAAATAAAGTTGGATTGGATTGGAAACTGTACAAAATACGTTTCAAAGCTCTCCCAAGCGCTGCAATGCTCTCCCTTCTCTTCATTGAAGCCTCTATGTTTACAGGCTTTTGGTGATGCGCAATGTGCTAAAGATGCCCCAAAAAAAATGTTTGGTACTGCCAATTTGTTTTGTCATGATTCATGCAATTTATGCATTACACTTTGTGAGAAAAAAATTGTGTCAGAGAATCATGATATAAATTCTAAGCTAATTGCCTGCACAAGCTAATTGTGGCCTAGCTGGCACCTATTCCAAGACTCCCCTTTTGAAAATAAATAAGTGGCTTTAAAGCTACAAGTTGTTTAACTTTGGTCATCAGGGACATCATATGATTTCCCTAGTTTTACTGCGTGGTTAGAGTTCGCGCATATCAGAACGTCTTATTAGGTGCATAGGATGAAAAACTACTGACTGTAAAAAGGGTATTTGCTGAAATACTTAAGTGTTCAGACACTGAATAAGATGTTTACTCACCAACGTAGTATAAAGGCCTTTGTCAAATTTCTTGCCTACAGCTCGGAGGTCACAGGCCGGTTGTCCTTCTATTCCAATGTCAGGGTCAACCAACTTTTCACACTGCAGCAAAAACCAAAGCATATTTGACACACTGCATTTCACAAGTTTCAGTGCATCATGTAAAAGATGCATAATTTCCAGGAAACTGAAACGAGCAGTCCAAAATAAACACATGATTGTTTGTTATTTTCCATGTGGCTTTTGATTCATAAGAAAAAAAGCGGAGTCTTCTACCTGTGAGCAAGTAACAAGGTGCTGGGTAAGGGTGGAAGAGAGCAAGCAAGCCAGCACCTTTTCCACCCCAGCCCTGAGCTCAATGTACAGCAGCTCCCTCCAGGCACTGGGCTGGGTCACACTGCATGGCCGACATGAATATACGACACTCTCTGGCAAGCTGGACAGGATCTCATACAGCTCATCTGAAATTATTTTTTAAGAATTTCGCAGTGATGTTTAATGAAATGCATTTCTAACCAAAACATTTTCACATGCCAAGGGCATGTAAAGCATGGCTTATGCTTATGGGT
Organism: Etheostoma spectabile; assembly: GCF_008692095.1. Classification (NCBI taxonomy): domain Eukaryota; kingdom Metazoa; phylum Chordata; class Actinopteri; order Perciformes; family Percidae; genus Etheostoma; species Etheostoma spectabile. The sequence continues at coordinate 6,439,958 of NC_045738.1, read as the reverse complement.
AATAAAAGGTATTCACATCCTCTTTTTGAGCTTTTTTCTTCCGGTCACTACATTATTTGTTATTCTGATGCCCTTTGTTGTTTTTTAAGTTTTAGAAATAAACCTCAAAACAAAAATGTTAAATCCTTAAGTTTGACATGTCTTCACTTCACTTAGTCAGTCACCTGTTAGATCCTCACACTTGGCATGTACCCAGTGGTTACAGGTGCCACACTGCATCATCTGACTGTCGTAGTCATTGTCCTCATAGCACTTGAAGCAGATTGGACAGTAGTTACCTATGAGAGAAAGAGGCATTCAGAAAAGATTAGTCTCAACAAAGAACAGTAATGTTGGTAGATGACAAAGGAGTGACAGATCATTCATCAATTCCCCCTCACCCAGGTCATAGAGTTTCGAACAGTCTGGACAGAGTCCTTTGTCATGGTTCCAGTCAGTGTCCCAACTCTTGCCTGGTGTGACGCCACAACTTTTACATCTGATGCATGTCATACAAACCTGCACAGAAACCAGCATGTAAAACCAATCAATAAATTACAACCTTAGCATCCTTAAAGATACATGATTTTGTTTACTAAAAAACATGAAACCTACCCAAGCTTTCCTCTTCTTGTTTTGCTTTGGATAGTTGGGACCCAGACAGGAAGTATGATAACAGTTCTGACATCGTTCACACTCCAACAACGGCTGAGGGAGACAGGAAAAATGTAATGCTTACTAACAGAACTACAATACTGAGTAGCGAAATATGTAAAATATAACAAAACAAGTCAAAATAGCAGGCCGAACCTTTGAGTGCTTAGTTTTTCTGCCGCACACATGGCAAAACTTGCAGCGACGACAGCACCAGTTTTCCTTGTTCTCTTCAGAGGGGCGTTCCTCTGGTTGAAGGCAAAACTGGTGGTAGGGCTCACAGCATACTTGGCAATACAGCATCTGCAAAAAGAAATTCACAAAAAAGAAATCTGAATTTTAAAATGTCCCTCAAATTATACAGGATTGATAGGAGATTCATGTTTTTTCATCTTCATTATTTGATGTCATGTTTTAATTTAACAACTGTAAGAACCTTGTCAGTCACACTCAGCACAATTTCAAGAAGGGCAAAGAAACAGATCAACCATTTCTATTAAAATAGAGCAAAAAAGTAGTTACCTCGTGTTGTCCTTTACTGGCACAAAGGAAGCAGACATAGGGTGGCATGAGGGATGCAGAGGTCAATATACTTAACCCACCCATATTCCAGACGTTTTCCAAAGCACAGTCCTCCTGAAAATAAAGACATTGTGTACACAACATTATTAACAGCTGAGAAATGTCTGCCCACAGTAGTAGTAGCATTATACTTTCTCCTGACCAATATACACTATATTGTTGTTTCAGAGGGGTGACTATGTGAGTTGGTTTACATTTTAGGTTCTGAAGGACACTGTATGGTCAATTGTATGTTGTTATACATTATTTATGTTTAAATGTGCCACCAAAGACATCAGTAGAAACACATAATTAACAAATAAACACTGACCTCTAGTGGCCTTCAGTAATAATGTTATTGGAACTAATGAATTACAATGGCTTTACCACATGTATGACTTTGTGTTAAAAACGATGAATACACTTTCTTTGGAATGAATGTTTGAAGACAAAAAATGTATGTAAAAGTAATCATACATCACATAGCTGTAGCAACCAGAAATCCTGTGGTTGTAATCACTGAACATCATCATTTAAAAGGAGCAGTGTGGAGGATCAAGTGGCATCTAGCGGTGAGGTTGCAGATTGCAACCAACTGAATACCCCTTACTTTACCCCGCCCATCCCAAGCATGTAGTAAAACTAGTGCTGAGCAGTGCATTGGTTTATAGCATATACTGGTATTAATTTCCCGTATGATATGAATTTTTCATATACCGTAATAACGATGCATTGCCGCAGAGGGAGCTATGGCTGAAATAATCTGTGAGTGAATTGAAAACGGGAGCCCAATCAGTCATGGTAGTAACTTTATAATACAACAATTAATAATCCACAACTAACTCTCTTTAACAGGATAAAACACCAGAGCACACAACAATTTGTGACATAAAACAATTTCTCACACTAAGAATTTTACATTTACACCGCTGGACAGCATGTTGGTTAACATTATAGCTGTTAGCTAACCAGGTAGCATATGCTGGGAAAGGCTCCGGTCACTACTGTACACAAGTTTAGAGGATGAAGAAAATCTGGAGATACACCAGAACAACGTATGTTCAGAAGAGGAACCGCCTGTTGTTCCGAAGTTTCTTGTTTCTAAAAAATTCAGACATAATTAAGCCACTGTTGTTGCCCGTCACGCTAACATTACTTGGATGCGCTAATGTTACTCGGCCGTGCTTACGTTAAAGACCTCTCACTTCAAGCATGCAGTGGAGCAACATTATGAACGCAATAACAATCCACCTACGGTCTCGCTACAGACTGTTGAAGGTTCAGAACAATGATTACACTAACACACTGGATTTTAATTTCGCTGACATTACATCACACGTTATTTAACTGACGCTCTTTATCCAAAGCAAGTTACTATTGCTATGTATGTCAGAGGTTGCACGCCTTTGGAAGAAATGTCTTGCTCATGTACACATTGGTTGATGTATCTCAGTGGGATTTGAACCCAGGTCTCCCACACCAAAGACATGTCACATATCCACTGCGCCACCACCAAGATGTCTTGCCTTGCTGAAATACGTCCGCCAATCTATTAACATTATTCAAACACCAAAGGAGGCTGACAGCGGAGCTACGTTCAGCCGCCCACTTTTCTACAACCTAAATTACCTGTTGCCAAGGTAGTGTTTATATAACCATCTTACAACTATTTTGTTTTGAAAGGGAAACAATGTTAACGTATCGTTCTAAGCTAAAGAAAAACACAACAACTTGGTTTCAGGTGATACACTAATGAAAACAT
>NC_045738.1:6390869-6436992 GCF_008692095.1 Etheostoma spectabile | reverse complement strand
GTATTCCGTTTCTGCCAATAGATCCCCCTAAATCCTACACACTGTTCCTTCAAAACGTGTTTATTTTACAATATGTGTGATGTACTGTAAAACGTGACATACCTTGAAGTCAACCCTGATTTTGTGAGTAGGTTTAGAAGACTCAGTTTCTCTCTGCTCAAATCCATGGGCCAGGGCAGCTAGGACACTGGGGGGAGTCTGCTCGCAGGGACCCTGAGATGAAAGACCCTGAGATATGACCATAATATGAATGTGGGCAGGAATGGACACACTTAAAACACTAATATACTTGCTTTTCGGTACGCATTCTATTGGCCATGTATTACCCTTTAATTAAATTTCCTGTTTTTATCATTTTTCTTTCATCCACTTTGCACTATAAAGCAATTGTGGGCTATGGTGTACTTATAGATCTAGATTTACATACAGGTAACATATTTATTGCCTTCTCTCTTTACTGAGTGATAACTGCAGTGCAATTGCCGTGTTTATGTCAATTTACATTATTTTTATTGCAGTCATCTGGGGGTTTGCAGTGAAGACTGATTTGCTAAATGTGTGTTACTTAAAAGAAGACTACTGAGTCTTTCTTCCACTTCCACTGTAACTTAGATTAAAATTATGTGGCAGGCTACAGAGTATTAACCACATTAGTTGAGGAGTGGCGGACTGAGTTTCCTTTTGCACAACTAAAACAACTTTTGAACAAGCACATGTTTGACCGAGGTAGGTTCATTTCTGAGTCTTTTTTGCAGAGGCACCGCTATTGCATCCAGCGCTTAGAGCTGCCCAAGACAACTGTGATTGGTTTACAGAGATGCCAGAGCACATTTTTTTTCTCCCATCCCGGAATGATGTGTGGACTAGCCAGACCCTCCTCCGCAGCGCTGTGGAGGAAGGCCAAATTTGGGGTGTTCTCAGAGACACAATTTGGCAGGTTTGTTTTTAAGGACTGTGACAATGTCATTAATTATTCAAACCGATTGATTATCAAAGTAGTTGATAACTAATCTTTGCAGCTCTAGTGTTGACATTTATTGTGTGACAGAGCAAATCAAACACGATCCCAAAATCCCACAAATGAAAGTTGTGTATTCCAACCATGGTGTTAGCACTCACCAAATTCAGAATCACTCACCTTCTCAGGTTTACGTCGAACTTGTGGAACACGGTGTGAACTGGACTTTCGATGCCTGACTTCTTCGTCTGAAATGTCTCCAAGGAATCCCTCCAGTGACACAAAGTCTTTAGAGGGCAGGAAAAAACAAAAATATAAGAGGCACATCATATGGCTTAGAAACAAAACAAAAAAACATTAAGTTTAAAGAAATGCATTTGCAGTTTGTTTACAGCTCTACATGACATGTAAGCAAATACATAATGTGGGGTTAAGAATAAAAATAATAATCTAGATTATGAATTAAGAAGAGCTGGGAGTAACGATATTTACATTTGTCACTTGAGTCAATTATTTTTTTAATTAAATTGAATATTGGTTTGGTTTATAAAATGCCAGAAAATGCCAATCAGTGTCTTATTTGGTCCGCAACTCAAAGGTATTCAGTTTACTGTCATAGAAGAGTTAATTAACTAGAAAATCCTCACTTTAAGGAAGCTGGAAACAGAGAATTTTTACTTTTTCCACAAATAATAACTCAAACTGATTAATCGATCATCAAAATAGTTGGATATTAATTTCATTGTTGACAACTAATTGAATAATCAGCTCTAGAATGACGCATCTATGTCATCTGGTTTATGAATGTTAATTTACCTTGACTGAAACGGGACCCAGCACCCCTTCTCCTGGCTGGGGAGGCAGAGCTTGAGAAAGCTTTGTCATCAAGATCAGAGTCGTAGTCCACCAGGTCAAAGTAGACTCGGGGTTTCACGACACGCTTTGGCTGTTTCCTTACTGACGGACTCTGACCATCACCCTGGAGACCAGATGGTGATTCCGCAGCACCCTCGTTCCCTTCGTCGTTACTTGAATGACCCCCGCTGAGAGAGGATCGCCGTCGCTTAGAGGCACCTTTAAAAAAAAGAAGCAGTGGGAAGCTGACGTGTTGAATTCTATGGAAGTATTAATACAACGTAAAGCTTGCACGCTCAAATTAAAAATTACCTTTGGGTGCTGTTCTTCCACTTAGTCTACGTGCTTTTCTCTCTTCAATTTGATCACATCTCTTATACCTTGTGGTAAACACACACAAACAAATTTCTCATGATTTTGAAACCGTTATAAGCTCCACTATAACTAAAAATAAAGTAGAGGTCAACTTACACACAACACTGCCGTTTGGTATTGGGACCACCAAACTTGGGTTTGTCGAGGCAGTTCATGCACTTGCCACAATCATCCTCGTGGTTGCAGCCTTTGCATATCCCACACCTCCGAGAGCGATACCCAAATGGCCCGAGTCCTTTCTTTTTCACAAAATTTGACGGCTTCTTGACCTTGGTGACCTTTGGATCTGACAGCCCAGGGCTGTCTGATTCAGAGGGAGACCCAATATCTGCAACAATAGACATTCACCCATTAGTAACTTAAGTTAATCATTCACCTCTCAGGGGGCAGTTGCAGATCATTTGGTGGCACTAATTTTGGTATGGACATTAACTCACACATAGGAGGTAATAGCTTGCCTATTAAAAATATCTTTGAGTATACACAAGGAAATAGAATCACAATTACTTGAATAGCAGATTTAAGGGAAGGTTTTAGTAATAAGCTAACTTTAAACGTAACCGTTTTAAACTAATCACCCATGAAACAGGGCTATATTTATTGTGGGGTAGAGGTGTAATGATTCATTTGTTACACTGATGCATTGATTGTAAATTATTCTGTTTCAAAGCATCCGTTTGTTAAAAGAAACCATTTATCTCTCTACTTTATTCTCTGCCAGGGCTGGAAGTTGCCATATCTATAACTAGTCCTACTGCTGCTGCCATCAAGTCATCACATTAAAGTGTTGAGAAGTTTTATGAACATGTAATGAAACTAATCCAGATAAGTCTTCCCATCAGTTGACACCTACCTTTAGGGATGGCTGTAGGGGAAATGCCAGTTCGTTCATGCAAAGGCAAGGCGCTAAGTCTAGGAATGTCATCTGGTACCAAGGCTCGAGGCTGCCCCAGCACCACGGATGCAGCACGACACACATGTTTGATGCGTGGACCTCCTGCTCTACGGAACTCCTGGCACAGGGGGGATATGAGCTGCGGCTAGAAATGAAAAAATTCCGATCATAATAGAGGCGCTGATGTAAAGGGGCTGGAATTGACAGAGGACTCAATTATTTTCTTTTTCTTTAAAATGCATTGTTATTTCATCCCCAGGCCATACAAATGGACATTCAATTGACGTGTTAAATTATTTTCAAATTCTGAATACATTTCAGTCATACATTTCAGTAAAGCAAACTTTGTTCATGCTAAGTTTGCAGCTATGGCAGAAGGATAATCAACAACAATAAACTGATAAAACCAGAGAGAGATTTGCAGGTTGATTTCCGCATCAGGCCTATTGATTTGTACACTTACTTGTCCTTGAGGTGGCTCTGTCTTGACTAGAACATCAGCATCAAGCTTAACTCTCTGCTTCCTCCTTTGTCTCTTAGAGGTCACATCTCGAGACCTGGCACCACTCGGACCAGACAACAGCTACAGGGTTAACAAGAAAAAACAAGGCATCAATACAAGCCTCAGAATACTACCCCCAAATCAGTTAAAACACTTGGGAGGTTTTTCTCATCTCTAACAGGTCCTATTCCATAGACTCAGAATGTATCTAATAGTGAACAATTAAAGTGTACAATGACAGAGATCATGTGCTTGGGGTGATGACCTTACCCCAGATGACTTAAGCTGTTTCTGCTGGTCAATCTTAATGAGCTGGACCTTGGCTTTCCTGAGGAGATTGAACATTCTTTTGTTTGCACCAGTAAGGCGCGCTCTTTGTGTAGCTCCCTTCTCCACAGATCCAGGATAATTGCCTTCACCTGCACCTGAGTTCTGTTCTGACTGCAGCTCTCCTGTAGAGATGAAGTAATATATGCCATGTTATGGTCCATTACATGTAATAAAGCAAATTTCATTCAATATTCTGATGCTTTTTAAATAATTTTGCTTACCTGAGTGACGTTGGGCAGTGTCTTTCCCTGCTAAATCCTCCTCTTTCTCGTGCTGAAATGCAAGGGACTTGAAGTTCATAGTCCTAACACAAACAGAAACTTTTCTCACCACTCCAGGAGAATCAAGGTCTTCTATCTTGAGCTTGGATTTGTTTTTCCCTGCATTTGAACTCCGTTGCCTAAGGCTGATGCTCATGGCCTCATCATCGAGTCCTTCTGCTAAATCAACAGGAGGCTGAAAAGGTTTACTCACACTCTCTGTCTCTGTTGTGTTTTTGCTCTTAGGAAGTCCCGTCTGTGACTTCTTTAGCCTTTGATAAATCTTAAGGTGAGCCGCTTGTTTATTAAACTTGGGGGAACTGTTCTTTATCTGGGCATCCAGGATGTCAGTAGATACTTCTGTGGGCTTATCATCTGGTGTAGATAAAAACAGATCCTCACATTTGTCCTCTGAATTTTTGTCCAGTGTGTACACTTCCTTGCTCAACTCGTCTGGCACATGCCACTTGAAAGTAGAGTTCTTTAGAGACGACTTCTTTTCAATTTTGCCACTATTTCTGTCAGAAAATAGGCAGTCGGCTATATCAATGTCGTCATCTAGGTCCTGAGCTGAAAACAGATCGACATCCAATTGAGCTTCACTCAATATGTCTTCCTCGTCGACCGGCAGGATTGGGGATATTGCTCTGCCTGTCCCATCTTCTCGCCTCTTTCCTGGGCGCACTGGCAAGCCTAATTGTAAACCCTTCTTTGGTGAGTTTCTTCGAGGCAAGACCGACATTCCAGCGTCATCCATAAACCTTTGTGGGGTCTTTATCACACGTGAGGATCTAGCACTTACTACAGGCATAATGAAGTGCTTTATGTTTTTAACAAACTTTGATTTCCCAGGCTGAGCATCTACAACATTGGCTTGCCCCCCATCGACTAATGTGTCTGTTTCTTCTTGCTTTAAACTATCATTGCCAACCCCCATTTCCATCAGCTTAGAAATTATTTTAGAATGTGGTCTGGGCCTTTTAGACCCAATAAAATGAAGGCCTGAAGGTCTCTTTTTGTACTTTTTATGTACTCCAATAAGTTTGGAGCTTGGGGTTGGTGTTATAGTTGCTAATGGGATGGAAATGTCACTCTCCCTCTCAACAATTTCTTGACTTTCAGATAATTTAAGTGGAGCAAATTTTCCATCTGTGCTCCTGTGCCGGTGTTTCTGACGCTGCCCAATCAAACTTTTACGCCTCTTTTTTACTTTTTTGAGCGATTTCTTTTGTCGGCGGGGTGTTTTTGGGTTACTTGCTTGACTTTCTTCCACCAAAGATGGTTGACTATCTATCATCTGAATGTCGGTTTCCTCTTTTACCAGTGGCGGTATCTGCTCTTCTTCTACTGCCACAGTGTCCTGTTTTGCCTCAGGCTGGGTGCAATTTATTGTTTCTGACTGACTGACTTCTGCTACTAAAGACTGAGTATCCTCCTTGAGCACAGACTCTGTGATAGTAGCTTCAACAGTAGCCAACTCTGTGCTGACAGCAGTTTCAGGAGAGACAACCACCTTCTTCCTTCTAACAGACCTCTTTTTCCCCAGTTTATTATTTCTACATCTTCTAGGTTTGGAAGGCACAGGCATTGGTTTGGCCTCTTTGATCTGCGTTTCTACCTCTTTCTCCACCTTCTGTGGAGCATCTTCAACTGGTACCGGTGAGGGGACATCCGCAATCTTTGCGGAAACCTCATCAGGAACTTCAGTGGAGTTTAAACTGGTCACCTGTGAGGGATCCTCAGCCAAATCCTGAAAAGAGTTTTTAGGAAGACCATGTGAGCTTGAATCTCCAGTTGACGCCTGAAACGCGTCTTCAACATGCGCCTGCAGCGTTTCTTCATCCTGTGGACTTTTTCTAAGCCTCCGTTTCTGAGTGGTCACTGGCTTATGGCTGACAGACTTTGTTTGTTGTAAATCACAGCTTGGTGTCCTCCTCCTTAATCTCCTTGTTGGTGTGACTTGAGTATTCAGATATGATGATTTATCCTCATTAACTTCACTTAGATCTGTCAGAGCATCCTCTTTCTTTTCAGACACAGGGCTAACTTGCTGAATTAAAAAGGATGGCTTTGAGCTTTTATGTTTCCCAGGAGAGGAGACCTTTTTGATCTGAAGAGGTGGAACTTTCCCGCAATCCGTTTTAGTCATTTCTTGTGGAAGAGTTTCAGTCGCATGTTCCACTTCAACTTCCACCTGTAAAGTGGACTTTTCCTCAACTGACACGTCTGCCTTGTTTTGGGAACCCTTCTCATTATTGTCTAAGCTTTTACAGTCTTGGGGGGCTGAGTTTTCCAATTTGGATTTTTTATCTATTGCCTTCAAACTCTTGTTGACACTGGTGTCACAAAAAGTGGACTGATTCAACTCGCTTATGGTCTCCTCTGTTACGTTGACAGCATTTTCAGCCACCTTTGTCTGACTTTCTTCCTTCACTAAAGTTAAAGTCCAGACAAACTTTTTTCTCAGTTTTTTCTTTCGAGTTGAGTTTTCCGCACTGGCCTGTGCATCATATTTTGGGTTTCTGACCTTCAACAACTTTAAACTTGGGACCCGCATTTCCTCATTTTTGAAAGCCAAACTGTCATTGGATTGTACATCTAAATGATCAGTCTCTTTCGATGATAGACCATGGTTTTCAGGCACCGCGGCATCCTTATTCAGCCTCTTGCTTTGCCTTTGTCTGCCACTTCTCGCTGATGGTTTGGTCTTTACTGTTTGAGAAACTTCTGGCTTTGACTCCACCAGAATGGCATCACTTTTACTCAGACTTTCTGGTTCGGCTGCACCGTCTGAGACTCTTTTAGTGACGGGGTTAGTGGCTCTATTGCTCCTACGAGTGACTTGAACTTCAGAATCTTGCTCGGTCACAATTTCCTTATGCTTTAATTTCTTGGCATTCATTTTTGGCTCTACAGTCCCAATCTCCTTTACAGTCTCAAATAGATCAGATGATTTTCTCTCTTTTGCTTTTTGGTCATCAACCACAACTTTGGCGCTAGTCTGGCAGACAGGCTCTGTTGTCTTTGAAGCAGATCTCCCACGCCTTTTAGGTACAGTCCCCCCTCCCTTATCTTCTGTGCCATATTTATCCTCATGCGGTTCAGTTTTTAATTTGACATGGGCACTTGAAATCTGGTCGCCCTGAATGTCCTTGGCTTTGGGCTGATCCTGGATTCCTTTTATCTTTAACTTCTTTGCAGATTTTTTACGAGGCTCTTTTATGCTTTTCATTTTCTTTTTGGCCACTAACTTTATAGTAATCCTTGGTGCTCCTGATGAGGCTCCGCTTTTACTGGACTGCCGATCAATGGTGGTTTTTCCTTTCGAACTTTTCCTGCAATCCTTTGCAGGCTCTGCTTCAGGAGATAAGCAGTGTGTTTCCTCCAAAGATTTGACATCCTTTACAGGATCAGGGGAGGTAATATCTGCCTCCAATGCTAGCGTTTTAAGCGGTAGCTTCTCACTTTGACGTTTAGATTTTGTGTTGACAGCATCACCTACAAATCAAAAACATTTTAAATATTTTAAAAGTTCACGGCTCTATCAGTGAATGCAAAACTGGGAATAGAAAACAACCGTTTTTCATATTGTTCAATGCTTAATAGAGGCCGACCAATATATCATGGACCAATATTATCACCCGATACTAGGCATTTTCCAAACTATCGGTATCAGCATTTAAAATAGCCAATACATTTTTCTGTTTAATATTCATTCATTCATTCGAATCATTTATAAAGACAAATAAATGATTCTGATAAATGAATATTTAAAAAAAAAACTAATAAAAACAGACAAAACACCTTTCAACCATGTTATAAGTTTTGGGGTTGTGTAGTTTGTTCACCAGAGGGTGCTCTACAACGTCCCTGTTGGCAATTTAAGTCTGTATTTCATTTACAAGAACTTTAATATATTTTGAAATTTCTCTGTTCTGGTGTGACAATGAAACAAACAAGTTTATTTTTAAACTGCATTATCATATTACTATTATTACATTAAATACATATTATTACATGTTATTACTCAAATAACTACAAATAACTAATGTTAGGGAAATCTGTTTACGCTTTGTTACGTGTTTCTGGATTTAAAAAAATATATTTTCTATATCGGCCAATATATCAGAATATTGGATTTTAAAATCACCAAATGTTTGTATCGGTCTTAAAAACCCTTTATCTGCCGGGCTCTAATTCTTAATACAAACGTATGCGTTGTTTATAAATTACAAAAAAAACTTCATGTGGTGCAGTAATATAGTTTTCTTTACCTTTGCAAGGGTTTTGTCGTGAAAACGCAGGTCCTTTGGAGCCGTTTCTCTCAGCTTCAAATCCTCTGAAGTCATCTCCCTTGAAAAGGAAAAACAGATCATTAATACTTAAGTCAAAGTAACACCACTCTGCTGGAGGTTGCCGAACCATCAGCAAAAATCAGTAACTATAATGTTTAGTTAACATCATTAATTTTGAATTCGAAAGCATGGAATTAATTGTTACCAGTATCCACGGCACCTTAGATGGAGGAACACTGATAATAGCTCTGAAAGCTCATTAAAAAGAATTCTTGAATTCTTGAAGATTCATGTTGAGCATAATGATTTGCCTATCATTACACCTACAATTTATTTATCTTAGCATATTGGACCAACAGATATGTCAAATCATAATAATGTTTTTTTGGATAAGAAGTTACAGCAATAACATCAACAGACAGACAATGGAAAATCGTTTTAATTGTTCCACATTCAAAACAACTTTTTTCATTCATCTCATCAGAGTTGTAATACATAAAACATGGTTAGAGTCTGCATTAGAAACAACCTAAAGTGTGTACTGTTTTGGGGGGAACGCTTCCTGAACTTTTTAATTATGCAGTTACGTGTAATCTAGATTATTTACCACCTCATGCAAGATCAGAAATGTATAACATTTGTATGACTCACACTTGAGCAGTTAGGACAAACTCCTACATTCCCTACAAAAAACTGCAGGGAACAGTAGCTAGGTCTTTAATTACGATTCCCTCCAAGTACTGTACATCTCCCTCATGCTTGCAGTTGTGACCCGAAAGCCTACAAATTGCTCTACTCTTATGAATAAGGATTATACATTAACGATAAACTTTACATGTGTTAATCGTATGGAGCGGTCAGTTCTTAGAAGGGTGCAAGTGGCTTTGGCACACTTCTGCACCACCATTTAAAAATGTCCTGTTTGGTAACATTAGCTAGCAGTTAGCTATTCCCTCCTCTCGAAAGCATTTAAACTCACTTCTGTCTGCAGAAAAGATAGCCAAAATGAAAAGTTAACATTAGTTATCTGAGTTTTATATTCACGTTTACCTCAGGCGAAGAAGTATGGTCCCAGAAATAATTGTGTTCTACCTTATATGAACTAGTTAAGTAGGCAACTGTGCCCGCATCTGGACAGCGTATGAAAACAGAACAGTTAGCTGCTAGCCGCTGTGCAGGATACTGAGGCGATAACCGTCCCGTTCTTTGTGTTCGCTACTATTAGCTAGCTGCTACTCTGGCCTGACAACGAGCGGGCCATAGATGAAACAATTGCGATTCCTGTTTACAAATTAGCGTACTCACTCACTGGCTTATAAAAATCTACTTAAGATTTTACGGTTTAATATTTAAAACTGCATGCGAGCAATTGAGAGAACAGTGCTAATGTAACTTCTCTGCTTAAGTGGTATTTTGTGTTGCGGCTGTTCATTAAATGTCATGGGAAGCTGCACTATGCTAACACAAGTTAGCATGCAATGTTAGCTTACCAAGCTTGAAGCTAACATTAGCCTAGCGAAGGGATGTTGACATTTCACCATGGTACTAACCTGTCACACTGCTGTGGACAGCACTCATACTTGCACATTTAACAATCACACAAAATATGAGAAGATGAAATAAAGATACTAACTCCTGGGTCGGTTTGGGACCTCACCTCTTCACTCCCACTAGAGCTGTATCCAGCCTGGCCAAGGGTCTGGTGGCTCGCCTCTATCCCAAGTAAGCGCAAGTGAGACTGGTCTTCGTTTAACGATAGAACCAGGTTTGCGGGCCTTGGCCCTCCGTCAGTCACATCATCAGCATCTGAGCTTGATCGTCCTAGTTGCCATCGCTTCTCGGAGCGCAAACGACTGCGTGACGACCAAGGCCGACCGGGGAAACGACCTCTGGCCGTAGCGGTTCCACCTTGGCCTCCTACGGCAGCCGCGGTTGCTGATCCGCATCCCGCTGCCGCCATCATTGCTTCAACAACAACACACACCGACGGCTAGCAGTTCGACGAGAGACAAGAGGGAAGGCGCGAGATGGGAGGGGGGAGCCGCAATGCTACAAGGGAAGGTGAGTTTTTTCGCTGAGGCTTCAACGGTAGGTGAAAGTGGGTCGACCTCTGGTGGTGATTGTATGCTACTTGACATCTCTTCCTTTTCTTGTTTCCATGCTAGACGCATGGCGTATTGCTCTCCTCTGTTCTCTAATCGCTATTTACAACTTATTTAATAATAATTGTCTACATCTTTTTATATACTCCAATATTTTCGCAAGTAGCCTACTCCGTCATTTTTTTCAATTTGTTCCAACTGTCCAAATTCAATGTAGAGTGTAAATTAAAAACAGTGTCTCCAGTTGCTCACAGTTCCTTTGATGAGAGTAGCTACTTCCCACACTGAACTAACTTTACTGTTTCCTTATCTCCACATTCACACTTTCCATCAACATCCGGATGTTTACCAATCAAAGAAAGCCCACTCCTCAGCCCACAATGCCCAAACCTCAATCTGGCCTTGACATCTCCAATCAGAAATGTACATATTACATCCATCTCAGACTATGCTCGCTAGGTAGATATGAGTTCAACTTTAGTGATCGCATTCATTTAAATTCTAAACTAAACCTAACTCACTGATCAATTTACAGGTGTTTCCAGCCTACATTAAAATCCCAAGGCTGCATATGCTGTTAATAATGTTTTATTAAAGAACAGAAATACTGGTGAGGTAAAAGTCGCAAAACTTCTCAGTACATGGTAGGGGGAATGCAGAGGCAGAAAATAAAGAAAAATAGTTACAGTTTGTTCGTCTTCTCTGATGATTAGTACCCTGGCTCTAACACATTGCAAATACAGTAGATGGCAGTATGCATCTGTATTGTCACTAGAAGAAGGCAATGATGAAAAACACGAAGAAGCAGTCTAATTCAATTTTATAGTGTTTAATATGGCAAAACACAAATGTCGATTTCTTAAAACATCCCCTGTCTTTATGCCTTTCTAAATGATATAATTATGTATAAACAATCCCTGAAATGTTGCACAAAAAAAAAACTACTTTACATACATACATACATACATACATACATACATACATACATACATACATACATACATACAGTTCACATGCAGACATACATACATGCACACCTGGACTTAAATTCACACCTGGTCACTCTTATAATTTTAACACTGGACTCAACACTGACACTTTAATAATGATTTATGGTCTTTTTTTTTTTTTTCTTGCTAAAACTGCTGCTGGAACTTTCAATTTCCTCGCGGGAGTCATCCCAAAAGGATTAATAAAGAGAAGTCTAAGTCTTTTTTTTTTATTTATCAATGTTGTTCTCCATGTTCAATTCATGCTGTCGAATTGACTGAATATGTTTGGAATGTGCCTTGTTTGATATGAATCTTTAATAAAAATAAATTTAAAAAATCATAGTGTTTAATTTTAATGTTAAGTTCAAGCTCATGGATCAAATAAGCACATATTTTTTGCAGAATAAATTGGCAAAAAGTGCGTAGGCTTAAGAGACTATACTACTACAAATAGAAAGGCAAATCTCTTCTTCAATAATAATTATATTCAATAACATTATTCAAGAAAGTACTGGATCTTGGCTTCCGACCTCTTAAATATCCTTATTTCAGATTTGATGAGTATTTATAGGCTATTCAAACAAGTCAGTGGTCTTCTGTGAGCAAACAACTGAGTTGGAACAACATGTGACTCAAAACTCTCAACTCATAGCCTTTCACAGCGTTCCACAAAAAAGCTAATTGAAATATTTCGTTCCACTGAATGTAAAATATGTGAAAAGAGACAGACCTACACAACAATTTGATTGGACGGGAGGTAAGTATTAAAGGATTGCTATAGCTAAATATGTTGATAGGAACAGACAATGGGAGGAACCTTTTTTAACCCGGCACGTAGGCCCCTGATCCCTCAATATGTGTTCTTTAAACCTCTTATAAGCACACGAAGCAAAATCATGTGACGCAGGTCCCACACTCCCGTACAGTAGGTGGCGGTATGCAGTCCAGGTGAGTGTGTGCTTGCCTTTAAAACAAAAAGACGAAGAAGAAGAGGGAGGAAGTGTTTGATTGTTTGGATTTAGCTAGCTAGCTCATTTGAGGCGATCAGATTATCTGACTTTTTTGGCCTTGTAAATATCAGGTAAAGTACGACATTAATATACAATATTCTTGTCCCGAAATAATATCAAATGACTTCGCCCAGAATCTGGTGACCGTTGTAAATTACTGCTACAGCTGTTCGTAGCAGTCGGAACAACCTAATGTTACATTGCTAAGCTAAATGAATACTAACGTTAGCATGAGGTCATTTTCGAGTCATCTGACAATCCAAACTAGGTGCTATCAGGCTGTTTATGGCTTGAATTGCATACAATTTAATTAAAATGACTTAGAGTTTTAGTCATGTCTTGGTAGTTAGTTAGTTAGTAGTCGATTGCGGTTCAAACGGAGACATAACCAGCATCACCTTTGTCACAAAAGTGTCATGTCTTTAAGATGTTTTCTCAAGCTGGTTCTGTCCTATAACTTGTTTTTCTTTATGTAGCAGGAGCCACCAAATTCACGATGAACCTGGAACGACTGCCCAACGAGGAGAAACTGACCCTATGCCGAAAATATTATTTAGGTAAGAGTACTTAAAAATGGACAGGACACGTACCGATACAAACATCTTTATATCTTTTCGTCACACCTCCTTCCCTTTGGTTTGTAAATGCTGGTAACATGCAAGTAGTGTTAATACTTGCCTCCGTATATTATACAATTATATTAAAATGATCTGATGCAGCTCACTTAGGTGAGAAGTAGGATAGGTTAAAGGTGACTTGAAGCCTTTTGTAAAGCAAAGCATGAACAACTTGAGTAGATGTTCCTAAATATGAATTCAGTAGACTTGTCTTTGATGTTTTGTTCTCAGGTGGCTTTGCGTTCCTACCGTTCCTGTGGCTGGTCAATGTGGTTTGGTTTTTCAAGGAGGCCTTTGTAAAGCCAGTGTACAGCGAACAGCTCCAAATAAAAACGTGTAAGTTTCAGAACTGCTACTTTAATACCAGACATTTTACATAATTAGCTTAGATTGACAAAAATATGTATTTAGAAACAGTTCAAGTCTAGTTTCCCCCTCTAGTTATGCTGTGGATTCAACACTTGTTAGGACTCCGTTCAATCACTCAATACATTTTTAATCTAGTCAAGACATCCAGTGAAACCTCAAAGCAAATGTTCTAGATTCTGTATACACACATCTAACGTAATGTGGGCATTATTGTTCCATCATGGTCAAACCACTGGGATGAAGTTAAGACATCTTCAAGTTCCCATAAATCCTGTAGGGGATGGGACAACTTTTCTAGGTGAAGAGAGTTGATTAAATGCTTTCTAAGCAGCGCTGGACAATGATTACAATTATGTATATTATGACTTTTAATGTAAAACTTGTATTTATAATATTCTTGTATCCACAAATGAGATAAAAAATGTTGGGTTTTGTTTTAGGATAAACAAAAAAAAAGACAGACTCAATATGTGATTTTTAAATGCTTAGCATGTTGACATACTGCTGCAAAAAGTAAATTCTGGGAGAATTTTTACAATTAATTAGATCTATGCCTAAACCTATAAATTAGGACACATTTTGGGCTAACTGACATTAACAGACAGTAAATGTCCTTGTGGTTATTTTTTTTCTGTTTGAAAAACAATATTTCCACACATAAATGTGAGCCACTATTGACACATTTGGTGTAAAATGTGTACTTTATAAAACACTATCAAACTAAAGAAAGCTTTAGGCAAAGCTCAAGCGTGATATGATGTACTTGTGTGTTGATTGTTTTCAATGCAAGGTAATAGTTTCTTTTATCTTTTTAATCTAGATGTAAAGCGGTCAGCACTGGGGTTGCTGCTGTGGGTAACGGTACTCACTACCTGGATAACCATATACCAGCACTTCAGAGCAGAGTGGGGGGAGGTGGGAGATTACCTCTCATTTACCATTCCACTGGGCATTCCTTGATGTGTCTTTGTCAATGACATAGAACTAATGATCCACTGTTATGGACCAAAGAATGTTCCTTCTTTAACTACAGTGAACAATTCTGGTGATTTGCCTGGTCTCTGGAGCTAAATTCAATGACTGAATCACATTAACAGTAATCCCTTGTGTCTTCAAAAGAGAAATGATGTAGGATTTCAAACTGTTTTATGCTTGCCAAGGCATTTAAGAAAGTTCTGAGTTCTTTTTTTTTTTAGAATAGGCTAATTTTGTATAGCAGACAATGTGACCTATCAGTATCTAATGATGATTAATAGATTCAAAATGCTTTTTTCTTTTTTTCTTGACTTATTGTGGAGTTTAATGTTTGTGTGTTATTGTCCTAAAACAATTTTTACATGTGTCTGAATGACAAATAAAGTCCATACTTCCTCCCAAGTTACAATGTTTTCACTCCATGCACTGTATTTTCCTTGGCAAGTCAGAATTTATATTCATGTTGGGAAATAATTATCCCTCTAAGATCTACAAATCTGTAAGAACTTTTTTGTTTGACTCATTGATGAGCTATTTTTTTCCATATACACTCCTAATATTTAGTATTGTTTTAGAAGGCTCCTAAAGTCTGAGAGATCGCTGGCGCCTGTTGTGAAACTCAATAACTTAATCCCTCCAAATGTCCTCACTTCCCTATCTTACTATATGAGTCATAACATATTCAGTGCCATTTTTAGTCACTCCAGTCAAAGCTTAAGTGACAGGTTCTACATTGCCAACAGGGAGAACATGTGCCCTGCGTACAAGCGGCCGACCTCCCTAGAACGAGAACAAGTCAGAAGTATCAGCATGTACCGTGCTTTTACGATGGAGGGAGTCCCTAATAAAACAGACTTACAGGGAGTAAATTAAAGAATCCTTTTACAAATCTTGTTTCCGAGTGTGTTATGTTTTGTGTGTGTATACTGAGTAAAGAGATGGAAAGTAATATATACTCAAGTATAATTTTAAGGCAATTCCACTACACTTCAAAGGTTAATATTGTACTTTCAACATAACTAAATTATTTGACAGCTACTTACTTTGCTGATAAAGATTGTATACATAAAACATATTTATAAATAAACCATACAATCTGATGTATTGTTATAAATTAAACTAACCAGTAATATGTAACGTAGTTCAATTAAACTCCAGCCTAGGCCAACTATTGCATTAAAGTGCCACTTATATAAGAATATACAATAATACAACACCAACAGGACCACATTTTCTGCATTGTATTCTTTCTTTTTTTTAAACTTCCAAGTACATATAGCTGATGAACCTTACTATATACTGTATTTTTTTACAGTGAAGTGTTGGTACTTTTCCTTAAGTAAATGATCTGAATGGTTGTTTCACCACTATGAGAGTGATTGATGGGGGAAAGCACATGCTCTGACATGTGTTAGGGACGTTCCTGCTGTCACTGTCTGTCTGGCATCAGCTCACGGGGGTTAACAACATCTCTTTTGAACTTATTTTTGGATAGACCTTCCTCGACAACCGAGCATAAGCATATATTTCATAAGAGGTCTTATAAGAAAAAAACTTTGTATCGGTGCCGTTAACCCTAGGTATATATTGCAGGCTTCAACATTGGTAGGCTAATAATAAAAACACAAAGATCAACAAACAAAATTAAAACACAATATTGTCAATAAGCTCACAACAGCTGTGTCACTCCCAAAACAATACACTCTTATCCAAGATGGTCATGCCTGAACACCCAAGGGTACGCATCCAGAACATAACAGAGGCAAGGTGCCCCAACTAATTATGCAACTCCAGTATAAAACACACAGTCACGTCAAGCACGCAGAGGGCAAGGAGCAGACAGACCGACGCACAAGTGCATCATCACAGTACCTGATTTAGGACTCACCACAAGCAGTTAAACAAGGGCTGTCCTTTCCCGTACACTTATTTAGACAGGGAATATAAGAAGAGGTAGGTTGTGGTCAGTGTTGTATGCCTTGTGAACTCAATTTCTCTGAAGTCAACTCTCCTTTTTACATTTTTTGTCCTACTGATTAGATATGGACTTCATCCTGCCACCCAATCTGCCAGATGGTGATATCCCATGGGAGAAGGTTTTACCTCCTCTTATTCCTCGGCTCAATGGGACTTATGGACAATATAATTGGTCTCCGAAATTACTGATGCCAGAGACTGACAATAACAGCTCCGCAGAGGTAGGTCATTTTAAGTTACTTATGTTAAGAAGATAATATATTGGCTCAATAGAACTGCATGGAAACACAATTAAAACACAGTGATTACCAAATAACCTTTTACAATGATAACTTAAATTTGATATGTACAATATATTAAATGTATATTGACTACAGGTCCTAGCTTTTTTTTTAAATGCATCTGCCTGATGACTTGAGGTCCGTCACAACTTTGTCCGCATTCAAAAGCAAACTCAAAACCTTTATTTTCTCAGGCATGTCTTTAATTATACTGTGTGTGTGTGTGTGTGTGTGTGTGTGTGTATGAAATTGTCGCACTTGTAGGTCTTATTTCTTTTTGTTGATTGTCTTGTTGTGTGTTCTTATTTCTAGTCATGCTTTGTTTTAGTGTGTGTTTTTAATTTAAAGCACATTGGGTTTACGTGTAATTAAAAGGTGCTATAAATATAAAATAGACATCTGACAGTCAATTTTAACAGCTGAAAATCCCGATTTGCAGCTGAAAGCTAAAAAACAAAAACAAAAGCAAGTAGAAATATTCTGTCAAACTACAGTTTCCAAGGTCAAGAATGAACTTTTACACTCAAATAGCATCAAGGTTATCTATTTAGTAACTGGTGGTGGCAAATAGGGCTTTTTTGGGCTATTTGCTGTGATTAAAAAAATGGTATTTCTATTTAATAATACATAGTATTTCCACTCCTGTTGGTAGGTTAACTGTGACAACAGTGGTTTTACAGTTCAAGTTGATGTAAAGCACTTCAACCCAGAGGACCTAATGGTCAAAGTAACAGGAGACTTTGTGGAAGTGCAAGGAAAGCATGAAGAAAAAAAGGTTGGTATTTTGGAAGGAACATTGATGTATTTTGCGGTTTATGTGTAAAAGTTAAGATTTGTCTTATCTTCAAAAATGTTCTTAATGTGTTGTTAGAAGGATGGTCCAGGGGTTACAACACGGCAGTTTAACCGCCGCTACCGAATCCCAAAGCGAGTGGACACCATGGCTTTGGAGTCAGCGGTCTCTCCAGATGGCATCCTTATCATATCTGCACCGATGCTGCAAACCGAGGACTCCAGAATCCTGACCAAATAATAATTATACCAAGCACTCAAATCTCAACCACCTTCACAGCATATAAAAAAAAAAAAAAGTCTAATGTAATCCTTTAAGAACTCACAGGCACATGCAGAAATAACTTCAGGCTCCTTTATGCACAGCAACTCTCAACATGTGCCAAAACAGCCATTTGTCCTGTTCCTGGCACTGTTCTAATATTCCCTACTCTCTGAGGTTTGTATATACTGCTCTACTATTACTCATCAATCTTACATTATGTTTTAAGGAACCATTCTTTGTAAATATTCTGCATTTGAAAGTTCAAATTGCTGTTTTTGTTGTAAAATGCACTGTATTGTAATTGTGATTAATGATGCACACTAACATATCTCCAAACTCTTTAATGTGGCAATAGTTCTTCAAAAATGAAAACAATAAATTTCTTTTTAAAATAAAAAGTGACACCATCAAGTGCCTCTTGTCAACGTTCAAGTAACTTGTTGCTCTGTAACACAGAGTCCACTTCACTAAAAGGAAAAATACAAAAGATTAGTTTTCTGGAATGCCAAGATGACAATCAATTTGGCTTGCTGAGCAATTTCATTTATATTTATTATTTTACCTGATCTGCTCCTTTACCCATCTTCTCTGCTTGCGAAGGACTTGTAATAAAGGGTCATCTTCAAACTCTTTTTCATCAGAATCTGAAAAAAGGACAAATGGTACCGTTGAAGAGAGTTCATAATGGAATATAATCAGAGGACCAATGCTATAAGTTATTGTTTTGTTATTTAAACCCCTGAAAGACAGTATGAAGTCATGACTACAGCAAAATTCAAAATGAATCACAAATGTTACAGCACAAAAAAAGAGAATGTTCTCCAGGGCTTGTGGCATGTTTGGAATAGAAACTAATCATAGGTCAGAATATATTATCCACAATTAACTACCGGCCAAAGGTTGGGGCTCTTTGCTGCCATAAGCTCACCTTCAGCTTCTTGCAGAAGCTGTGAAAGGACCTCCATTGAGTTCTGCACATCGCATGGAGGAACTGAAGAATGTGGAGGTGCAGAGGAAGTGCAGGTAGGAGAAACCGCCGAGTCAGGTGCTGAAGATAAATCCACTGGGGGAAACAGTACCTCTGAAACTACCTGTCAAGGCCCAATGAGAAAACCCTACTGGTTAATGCAGCTTCTGATTACCATGACATCCCCAAGTGATGATGTATGACACCTAAACTATACAAGGTGTGCAGAGTAATGGAAGCACCATTCAATATCTGTAGTAAAAGGAGTATATTTAAAGAACGTGTGCCATTTTTCCTGACATTCTAACAACTTAAATTATTTAATAGGACAATGTCACACACACACCAAAAACACCTTGGAAGAACTCAAGTATGCAGCTTCCCTGGCTTCATAGGCCCTTGTATTAATCAAACTACATAGAGAGAATTAAAAAAAAAAAAAAATAACTTTGAGAACCTGTCCTAAGGCACTGTGGATTGGAGAAGGGGGTGGTGCATGATCGCCAGTACTGCTCTCACAGGGAAACCCCTGGCTTCCCTCCTGTTGCTGCTGCGCTGCCCACGGCATGACCTTATGAGCAGAAACTCGTTGATGTGAAGAACTCCTGTTTGTAGAGCCAGGGCCATCAGCATGTTCTCTATCTGCAGTATATCTGCAAAAAAAAACAAAAAAAACACAATTATATTACGCATTCAGTCTTGATTTTATTTTGTTTGCATGTTTCAATATTACCTTGCTGATTTCTTCTGCTTTCTGAAGGACGGAGCTGTCTTCCTCTCATTCTTCTCTGACTCTCCCGTCAGAGCATTCTCCCTCTCAGATGTTTTGTGGTGACTAAGTCCTGCTCTTTTTATAGCTCCAGATGAAGCCGGTGGTGGGGATGGCATATGTTCAGAAATACTCTTATTCATGAAGTTGTTCACCGAGTCTCCAGGGACTTGTGTCTTTTTTCTGACAACTTTTGTCTGAGACTCATCTTTACTACCGGAAATGTTTTGTTGTGTGCTAGCACAAGATGACTGGATGGGAAAGGGCAAGACTTCACAGAGTAAATGCATATGGGCAGGAACATGAGCAACAGTCTGGGGATAAGGGACTGAAGAGCCAGGAGGTGGACCTGAAACTGGGGGATATGGTCCGGGGACTTCTTTGGTCTCTGGCTGGGGAGCAGTGATGTGCGAATGTGAAGCTTTCTGTGAGATTTCAGGAGGTTGTTTACTCTGATGTTGCTATAGATGATGCAAGAAAGAGGAAATTAAAATGATTCTGAAAATCTGCAATAAATATCAAACAAAAAACCTGAAGTAAATATCACACACTTTTGACTCAAACCAAGTCTGTCCACTGGCTGAAGGATGGCTTGAAATGGGGCCCTGCCAGCTAAAAGTGGGACCGTGGTGACTGGATTGTTGCAGGGACTGGGGCCGCTCCCTGGCCTGCTCCATCTTTCTCCTTAAACGCCACTGGAACAAGATGTCATCTTCCCGGCGTGTGGGGGGCACCAGTGAAGGAATGACGCAGGGGGACACAGCTGGAACTGGGTCTGAGATGTGAATGTTCATAAACACATTGCACAATAACACTGACACAGCAGTACAGTTTAAAAAAGAACATAAATAAGAGGAATTGTCTACTACAAGTTACATAACATAAGGAAGAAAGGCATTGAGCAAGTTTAAATTCAAAGAAAAGTAAAAAAAAATTGCAACTCAGAAATAATTACTCAACACTCTTGCCTTACCAGTAGATCTTATTAAACTGTGAATCAGTCGTCTTCGTGCTGGCTCCTCAACACTGACTGGGGAAGAGAAATCGGAGCATTCCAGACCCTCTGAGCTGACAGGGATAGATCCATCACTCAGAGTACATTCACTGTTAGAAAGACGAAAAAGTTATTTACAAGTCAAGGTGTGACTTAAATTATAAATGTTACTTGCTGGTCTTCATACCCTTTCAGCAGAAGTCTGCTGGCCTTTTCTTGAAGGTGTAGGATCTCTGTGTCATCTAATTCACCCCAATATGTGTCTGACAAAATCTGAGAAACAAGGAGAACAGACAGAACACTCAATAAGCCACAGGTTTCCTCACACTATTTTGTAAATGAATACAACTAGATAATTAAATATGCAGCATTTGAGTCAAAAAGAAAACAAAAATCTAATCAGTCACATTATCTGGCCTGATATTGTTAACAAACATACTGAGGTTATGTTGCGAGGTTGATACATTTGACATGAGCGTGCTGAACAAGCCATACATGTCTCAGACTTGGCTGCTTAAATGATGGCGTCCCAGATATTTAGTAAACACAGAGGTTTTCAAATGGACATGTGGTCTTGTCTTAAAATGCAAATATTTATATGTACACTTAGTCTGTATAAGGCGTTTCTTCTGCAGACACTCTGCTCCCCGGGCATTCAGACAAATTGGCATAAACAAGGACAGGGTGCAGACTCAATCCCTTATAACAGCATACCCAAATAATAAAAAATAAATAAAAATGGAACAGTATCTGGTTTGTTTTTATTTTGTAAAAGAAATAAATCTACATTCCGAGGTAAATGCACTCACACTAAGCGATCCTCTGCACGGGGAAAGGGACGCGTCGTGTTGGTGCTGTACGGCTGGACTGTAAATGGATGGTCCATCTGTTCAGAGGAAGGCATTCCATAGAAAGATTTGAACAGCAAGGTTGCTTTCCACATTGCAATTTAGGAACTGGTGACAGTTAATAACCCCTACATTACAAAAAAAACAATAATTGAGAATGTACCCGTGTCTGAAGAACTGCGGGGTAAAGATGAGGGTGGCATCCACCAAAAAGGCAGCTGCTTCTCTCCAATGACAGAGTGCATCTGCTGGCGCTCCTCTCGACTCTGTGGTCGACCATGGCGAAAGCGATCTATGTACCTGGGAGAGCAAAGGCCAATGCTGGCTATAAGTAGTGATTCAAATTATTATTTAAAAGATCCACTCACCAATAATAATGATACAATAGCACTGTCAGTCATGCCTTACATATTGCAGCTTTTCATTACAATAAAAGGTCACAGATCTGTTTAAGAGGACAACTTAGGGCATAGGCACCACTACGTTTGAGGGTTTGAGGGTCTTGACTCTAAACTACAAACAAAAGCATACTTTGCCATTACGGAGTCCTGCTGAACTCCTAGCTCTGAGGTATCTGTGGATTTTCCAGCTCTTGCAGACTGTTTATGTGTCTCCATGTCAGATGAAGTTGTATTGCTGGCAGCAGAAGATCCACACTCAGTGGAGGGCCAGGACTCTGCAAAAACAGGTTGTACATCTGGGGCAGCAAAATATTGGCCATGTGGCTCAACCAGCCGTTGGCTCTCTGGGCTCTGAGCGTGTAATTGTGGACTGGATTGCTGGTTTGAGCGTACAGGAATCAAAGTCTGCAAAAGAACATCAAAGTGACAGAAATATTTGCAATGACTTAGGAAAGTAAACTAAGAATCAAATCTATGTCTTGCAGTATGAGAACATTTACATACAGTTTTTTTCTTTTTATTTGACAGGGACTGGTTGTGAGATGGGTAGTAGGATCCCTTCCCCACTCTGGATGCTGGTTGAAAGGGATTCTTCCTTGTAAACACAGGCCCACTGTCAAAACAATACTTCTGATATGACCAACTGTAACTATTGTTTAAGGTAATATGAAAATGTGATCTTCAGATCTTACCTGGATTTCATTACAGCTTTAGAAGGTCACAAGACAGCATGCACAGAAGAAGTTGCTTCAGTATGGTTCTGATTTATACCTGATCCCAACTGAGTTCTTTTACAATAAAATATAGCTGGATTGGCATGTTTTACCGTAGAATAACACTTAACTTAGAAAGACAAAGGCCACAACATCCGCCGGCTTGACTTGCCATGTCTACAAAACAAAGTTACCATGGTGTCAAATGCCAGTAAGCCACAAAATGTCCATTAAATAGCAAATTAAGATGCAACGGCGGGCACTTTAAACCAGTATTCATGCAACGAGTCCAACTTTGTAACTGAAAACATAATTACTAAGCCATTTCACACAAATGCAACACTATCGATGAAACCAGAAGAAAACGACATTTTTTAACCGAACATTGTATACTACAAGACTTACAGCCAATAGGCACCAAGTTAAATATGATGGACATCAATTTACCCAATCACGTAGAATGTCCTCGCAGCATAAGCGCCAATCAGTTAATAGGAAACCGGCAGCGCGCGGAAGAGGAAAGTCTGCAAAGGATCGTTGGTCAAAAACAAGCTAAGTTAGTTAGCAACGATAATTTGAGCTAGTAAGCGCTAGGGTCTGATATAATAATACAATACACACTCTTTATTTCCTGTAACTGTATGGAAACCACTAGGGGTAATCATTAGTCAGCTAGCTATTCGTAATATATCTAGGTTAACGTCGATAACGCTGGGCTTGAGAAACTGGCTTTTGCGTTATCCAATGGTTACTGCTAAGACAGAAGGTGGCTAACCTTAACGGATTGCAAACGGTCCTATCCTAACCGCAGCCAGCCAACGTTAGCAAGCAAGCGTCCTGTAGAAGTCCTATCTAGCTAAGTTAGTGTTGTCAAGTAAGGTTAGCATAAGTTACAAGTCGGTATCAACCTATAAACACTACATGATTAACCATAGTGATTAACTTGGTGGTAATAAAAGTCGCCGTTTTTTCAAATTAACGCTAACGTTACATATATTATAGAAAGGTGGATATTATGCACCACGTCAAGATCAAAACTGAAAGACCAGGTAAGTAACAGTTATCGTTAACGTTACTACATTTTCACCCGAAAGGCAATTAAATGTAAACGTCCTCCTGACCTAAGCTAGGCTATTACATTTGGGTAAAGTTAATCAATAACATTACTCACATCCAGTAACAAAGTATGCATTGAATATGAATTCTTTGGTGTGAGTTTTTTCAGTAGCTAACGTTAATTCTTGCACACAATGTTTACAACTTACGCTAACGTATTATTCTGCAGATTTAGAGGGGGCTGGTGCACGAAGCAGATTGGATGCTGTGTTAAAGGGACTGGTAGAGAGGAGTGAAAATGAAAGGTCAGTAAAACTAATAATAAAATTGAAACTCATCTAATCACTGTTTTTACTTTTCACTCAGACTAATATCTTTGTTTTTTGATCAGGGAGCAAAATGAGGGCGATTCTGGAAAACTATCAGCAGACTCCTTAAATAAGTATGGATCATTGATTTGGATTTAAAATGTATTTGCCAATTTTGTAAAATGTATGATATACCGTAGTTACTGCTGTGAAGTTAGTGCATATTTGTTATATTATTTCAACATTAAATACAAAGTGTAAAGGCTTGTTTTTAGATTTCATGTTTCACTTGCTGTTTCTAGGGATTTGTCTCCATTGTCTGCTGGAAAAAGGCAAGTGATTTAATAATTTAGTTTTTTACAATTGTGGCTAAAAACATCTCTCTGTGGTCCTGCCCTGTCAATGATTTTATAATTTCTCATTGACAAGTTGCATGTCTGCACAGCAGACACCTTTTACACCATAATAGGTGTAAAAGCAGTAACTTTTGTAAAGTTTTCTCTGTCCCTATACTTGCTTTGATTGCCAGGCCGTCAGCTCGATTTCCACAGCACCGTCGGAAGAAGCGCAAAGAGATGGATGAGGGCATACCAGAGAGCAATCAGCACAAACAAAGTAAACTTAGTGCAAATATAGAAAATAATTCTGCAACAAATTAAATTGTAGTATTTGTCCTTTTTGTCCCTCAGTTACTGGATGGTCACTTTTGCCTTTTTACGTCATTGTACAATTTCTCACCTTTTCTTTCTTTGTCTTCCCATTATCTGTTTTTCTCCATTTGTTAGATGCTTACATCATTAAGTTGTTTGATCGCAGTGTGGATCTGGCTCAGTTCAACACCAGCACCCCACTTTATCCTATCTGTCGTTCCTGGATGAGAAACAATCCTTCTGTCCGTGTGCTGCCTGCTTCCCCAAGCCCCCCTCACAGTATGGTAGAGGAAGAGGTGAGGCTACTCGGTTACGCTGGATAACTTCAGTTGTAGTAAAAAACGTAAAACTTCACCACAAAGTACAAGTACAATTTTAAAATTACACTTCACTGAAGATTGTGAAAGATTCTTTCATTGTAGACTAGAATTCTTGCTTTTGTTGTGTTCCCTTACAGAGAAGGGAAGTTTATATTGTGGCCAGAAATATTACAGAGAACAGTATTATCACAATATTGCATCAAACTTTGGGGTATTACTACTTATGGAGCTGAAATATAAAAAAGGGCCTCAAACTAGATAGATAGAAAGAAAGAACACTAAAAAGTGAACCACTTAAATCCCCATCAATTCAAGCAGGTTGGTTGTTAAAAGCCCAGCACAGTTAGCTAGCAATTATTTAAAATGCAGCACAGTGTCTGCAAAAGCCTAACATTGCTGCACAATGGCACACTTACATGGGGCTTCCACAAGCCAGAAGCACCTCTCTCCCTCAGTCTTACCAGCATTAGGGTGCTCTTTTGTGGCTCAGCAATTTAAAGTGTGGATCCGGCTCAGTTCAACACCAGCACCAGTTCTGAAAACAAAGGCAATGTGCTGTGTCCCTTCTGAAACGGGTGTCATATATATCTGGTATACTTGGACACCCCTGCTTCTGCACAGGGCAGCAACTGTAGTCAAGTTGGATTTACGGCTGATGCATTCAACTCCTTATAATCACATATAACTCTAAAACTATAGGTTTGTTGATTAAGAGAGGGGAATTGCTCTTGAGTATTTAGTTGTAATTTGTTGTTTTGAGCAAACAAACAAATTTCTATCCCCACATTTTTTTATGTTTTAACTAACCATGTTAAACCCCAAACTTAAAACTTAAAATCTGTGTCATTAATACGATCAGTTATTTAGCACAAAATTGTCTCATAGTTGAATTAACTTTTAAACAAAGTATTAAGAAAAGTCCTTACAGACTTACTATAATGTATTAGTATGCCTTCAGTTCTTTAAAGATGTCATTATGCCATAGTTGTAATGCCAGGAATAATATTGTGCTAAAGGTTTTCCTTTTCCATTTTCTTTCTTTCTCCAGCTTACCGATATGATCAATGGTAAAGGTCAGATTGTGTACAGACTCCCTCCTCCAACCTCCTGTCCAGTCAGCACTTCTGGTGAACCCATCAATCTCCGGATCCCACAGACTGAAAAACCCACTGTTACCAAGGTACACACATCTATTATTACATCAAATTCATTAGTTGAACAGTTAACAAATCATAAGTAACTCAATCTGAACATTTTGTTTTTCCCATAGTTAACAGATTCAGTTCCTGTATCCGGTTCTCTCATATGTGACCACATGGAACGTTGGAAAAAGATAAGACAAAAGTATGTTCTTTGTGTCAAGCAACTTGGTATTGTTACTTAAAATAATTATTCACATTTTCATTGATGTTGTGTACTGTAGACAACCCACCTCGAGGTCAGGGTTACACCCGTGTTCTTGTGCAACTTGGTCACCATGCAACGTAGTTTATTTGTTGCCGTTATGGAGTCAGGTTATCATGTACAATTTAAAACCTCTGAAACATCTGAAAGTCCTGAATGAGTTGAGTTGACTCTTATTGGTCCTTTTTTCAGATGGAAGGAGTGCTCTAACAAGAACCAGTTAAGATACAGCGAGAGTATCAAGGTCCTTAAGGAGATGAAGGAGCTGTATGATCGCTAACTGGCTTGTACGGTAGCATTAGCATAGCAGTCGATGTTTGAACACACCTGCCGTCTACAATCTGATCCCAAGGAAAGCACGAACACAACCTGGAGCCTTAAATAGACCATATGTCCTATGCATTGCAGAAAAAAATATTTTAAAGGATGTTTGTTTGTTGCAATTTCTTGTGTTCTAGTGTGATGTGTTCTTATTCATAAACATTCTGTGAAGATGTCTAAATAAATGAACTGGCTCTTCAGTTTTCCAAATACACTCTGACTTGTGCGTCCTCATCCTTAAGACGACTTATTAAAGTCCATTGTAGTCTCTTATACACTTTCAGATTTGCTTCAACACATACCTTTTCAGGACACAGCAACTACTATTAACTGAGAGAGGTCTGTCTTAAAGCTGGAGTAGGCACTTTTTTTCAAGGGTTATTAGGCAAAAATTCCATAATCTTTCAGCATATTGTAATTCAAGTGGTCAGAGAAAACTAGACTTCTGCACCTCTTCTAGGCTCCGTTTCCAGGCCAATCTAGCTTGTGACAGGAGATTGGTCAATCACAGGTCATGTCAGAGAGAGAGAGAGAGCATTTCCGAAATGGTAACTTTAGTATCTTTCAACCCTATTTAACCATGTTTTTATGTTTGAGTGATTTGATGGGAATAATTATTCCAGTATTGAGAGGGACCGCTGCAGTGTAACGTTGGGCAATTTACATCCACCTAAAGTTAAACATCCCTCAATTTGCTATTGCTAAACCCACTAGCAAAGCCCGTTTAGTAGATGCGATAACGGTGCACATTTGCCCATCGGAATTATAATGTATACTTTATTACAGATTACAGCCCGGTTCACAGCTACCGGTTATGATGTTCTCTAAACACTGAACCAATTTTAAAGATTTTTGTTCACATAGTGACTTAGACACAAATGCATGGGAAAATGGGGTTCAAATTGAAAACTAGCACTAACATTTGATATTTACTATATTATTTTGAGATGCTAGTAGCTTCTTGTTTCTTCATCAATTACTCAAGCAAGAGGTGAAACAGATTATGTTGCATATTCTAATTAAAGTGTCAGGTAATGGAGACAATTTCTTCTGTTGTAATTGTGCTGACTTGATGGCAGTTACATGAACTAAAGAGGGCAGCAAGTATCAAACAACAGCATGTGTACTACAGCACATTGAAAAGGAAATTACTATTTATATGACTAGGATTCTTAAAGGTACATTTCCAAGAAAATCTATGATATTTAGTTTGATTTTTCTTTTTTTCCTTATTTGCATTGGGCTTTAAAGTAATCTGCGGGTGGTATGATTTACAAAGTACGTTCCATTTTTGCAAACTCAGGAAGTTGCACGTACTGTTGTTGTATCCTGTAAGATAAAACACTGTCTGTTCATTGTACTTGTGTTGGTGATGTAGAAGTAAGAAAACAGCTTTTAAAATAAGTTTTTATTCACCTTAATTGAAACGCTTAAGTATTAAAGCTCAGTCTTTTGTGTAACATATCATGGATGCTGCTATGGACAAATAGCCTGTCAATAACCATGGGTAAATGAGCATCAAAAGCTTACAGACAAACATAACATTGGTTCCTTTATTATATTAGCTATAGGCAATTCCATATCTGATGTCTTAAAGTTTACATGGTACAAAATAATTACTTGTTACACAAAGAACTTTGATTATTCATTGATTACAAGTTTGCTTTAAAAAAAAAAATCTGGTCTCATTGAAGTCACTTTGCCTGGGTTCTTAATCAGTGCTCAATGTCTCTGTCTCTCATCAGTGATAACCACTTTGCTTTCTGTGAAGTTTCAGGAAGTGTCTGGAGAGGCCTTTATTCAGTACTCTCAGTCTTTCTCTCGCCAGTGATGACCACTTTGCTTTCTGTGAAGTTTAAGGAAGTTTCTGTGCCCTTCCTCTCCAAAGGTGCAGTAGAGTCTGACTTGCGGGAAATCCAGGAAAAGTGTGATGACAAGGAACGAGAGGACATAAAGGACAAGTGGTCCTCTGCCAGGGCACTCTCTAGGACAAAGCATATGGACTTCCTGAGCTTCTTCTGGAATTCATCACACAAGAAAACATAGAGAATCGGGTTCAGGCAACTGTTCATAAAAGCCAGACTCAAAGTCAGTGGACCGGCAATCACGACAATATTCCTAAGATCTGGGTTATCATAGGACTTTAACTCTATAAAATTTGTAATATGGAAGGGCAACCAGCAGATGAAGAATGCAAGAACAATAGAAAAAATGATTCGGCGAGATCTCTGTTTCCTGATCCTATGCAGGCGCCCTGCACGAACAGCTATGGCCACATAACAGACAATTATTACCAGGAATGGGATGAGGAAGCCCACAACAAAGCGAAAAATGCCAAGAAACCATATTCCTTTAAGTGATATGTATGCAGAATAACTACAATAAATCTTCTCCCCTCTAACTTGAATCCCGCGAAAAACGGCATAAGGGATGCTGCAGACCATAGCAGTCATCCAGATGCAAACGCATATGAGCTGGGCTTTGAGAACAGTGCGCTTGTTTTGTGCCCACACCACCACCCAGATGGACAGGCAACGATCCAGACTTATGGCTGTCAGAAGAAAGATACTGGCAAACATGTTGACTATAATCACAAAGCTGTTGAGCTTGCACATGAATTCTCCAAATTGCCAATGATACTCCTGAGAGACGGAAATGATCGTTAAAATCAGAAAGGCCGTAAAGAGGAAGTCAGCCAGGGCCAAGTTGAGAAACCAAACAGAGTTGACTGTTCTCTTCATCCTGCAGCCTGTCACGTAGATAACCAGACCGTTGCCCAGAGTCCCCACCATGATGATCACACAGTAGATCACCAGGGAGGCAATCCGCACTTTTCTGAGAACCCCATCTACCCCGGCTGGTTTATCTTCTGTTGAAGTGATGTTAGCTAAAGTACAAAACAGAAATATTTTATTACAAGCATTTGTATCTTCAACACATTCTGCAATATGCACTGAGAAAATTGATTATTTTATAACCCGATTAAGTACATAATAATAATGACAATATCAATACAAATAATATTAGCCTACACCTATTCAATATATTGCATTTTACAAATAAAGTCATATAGTGCCTCACAAGAGTAATATTGTTAGAAATAGTATCCCAGAAGATTAAATAGAACAAGCCAAAAAGAATAAAATATCAATAGAAATACAAATAAATCAAGTAAATGTAAAGTTAAAAACAAACAAATACAATGATGAGACAAATTCCATCTTAAATAGGGGAGCCTTGAGCTGCTTTTTAGCAACAACAGAGACCACAGAACGTGTAACTAGTAAGGGTCTTACATAGTGCGGACCCACCACTTCAAATGCACGGTCACCCTTCACCTTTGTTCTGTAGTCGACTGTGAGGGACACCAGTAATCCTGGCTCAGAAGATCTAAGCAAACCTACTGGTAATATACGGATGGAGCAGTACAGAGATGTACACATGTGCCTGACCATGCAAGGATCTATATGTTAGAACAAGAACCTCAAATTAAATCCTCAACTTTATAGGAAGCCAATGTAAAGAGGATAAGATGGGAATAATGTGATTTGTACTGATTGACCTGTTCAACAGCCTGCAGCAGCATTCTGGTCCAGCTGTAGACGGTCCAGGGACAACTTGCTGACGCAGGTGAAAAGGAAATTGCAGTAGTTGTGAAGGATATAGGAGCGATTGTAATACAACAGACCTGATTTTCTTAATGATCTGATTCTAATTAACTCCATACTGTTTACATGTTCTATGCAACTCTGACTCCCTCTATTCTACTAGAATACTATACAAATTACCTTTTTCACTCATTTAAGTCAGTTGGTATTGTGATCACACAAGGGTTTGTACACACAGTACTTATTTTATATCACTCTGCAAGAAATGATGACCACCTTTCTGTTAATGCATCTAAATAGCAAGAAAGGATTCTTACCGGGTTCCATTTTGGTGTTGCAGCAAGAGTCTGTCTTTATCCCAAGTTGATCTCTAACTGGCTTTGCATTTGCTTTGTCTTTTCTCTATCTGATTACCCCTCCTTCTCGGTTCATGCAGCTGCCAATGAGACACTACTTCTGCTGCTGCTAACATGGCTTTGCACAGGATTAGGCAATGCACAGAAAATGGACAAAATAGCATGGAACATAGAACATTGGAAATAGAATATCTTAATTAGAATATAATAAGATTTCAATCGCACTTGATATGACTCATTAAATTACTAGTACTGAATGAGCATCACTGACAGTCTCAACAAAAGTTTAAATAAGCTTCACAAATGTAGTTTTTGATGGAGGGCTCTGAAGTTGTATATTTTATACATTATTATTGTATATTTTTTTATCTCCATGTTAAATCATTTGCAGGCTGTATATTGCACAGTACTGCTTTTCATTTCTCCCCCCCCCCCTCAAAAATAAAAACCAACACTTTGTGTTTTTTTTTTTTATGCTTGATTTCTCACAAATGCACCAAACGTACAGTAAGTGGTTGTTATTTGACATCATTTATTAAGGATCAGGACAATGGGAAAACATGCACATGTACATTGCAGATTTTTTGTGTTTACACGTTAGTTGGAAGCAACAATCTGGTCGACCCATCTGCGCAGGTAGGACACACGTGCATACACAGCAGGGGTCATTATGTTGCAGTTAGAGGTTCCCCAGGACACAATACCCACAAGAGACCACACTCCACTGTTCTCACAGACCAGAGGGCCACCAGAGTCACCCTTCAATGAGACAATGAGATGATTTTGTTAATTGGCTTTTAGGAGCATGAATTGAGTCATATAATAGAATGAAATGCAATGAAGTCAAATTCTGTACAGCTTTTAACAGGATGTAGGCTGGCCTGCCATCAGTTACATCAGTGACATCAATTCAAAAACAGGAAAACATGCAGCAAGAACAGTAACAGCAAGAAATGAAAAAGATAGAACCCTTTATAGTTACACTTTCATTATGGAGTTTCTTACAACCTATTAGTTAATGATGATTGAACAATGTGTGTTACTAGTTTGTTTGCTAAATCTATGAATGCTCAGACAGCTCTTATGTATTCTGTGAATATCCATTATCAATTTGGATTTTTGTGTATATTTGAAATCTTTTAATTAATTAGTAAGCAATTCCAAATACATTATGTTATATTCACTTCTCATAGTTTATTATTAAAATCAACACATTTTAATTTACACATTAAACATGTCCTGTATTTGTGATATATCAACAAATCACTTGTCATTTGCAAATGTATCAAATTTAATTAGTATATCATGAACAATTGGTTTAGTGGACTGACTTGCAGCGTATTGTTGTTTTAAAGAATTACAAATTTTTCTTATAAATGTGTATTTTAGGCATTGAAATGGTGTTACCTGACAGGAGGACACTCCAGAAGCACCAGCACAGATCATGGCATCAGAGATTTTGTTACCCCAGTATTGCTTGCACTGAGCAAGGCTGAGCAAAGGCAGGGCAGTCTGCTGGAGGTAGCGGGGGGTTGCTGAAAACAGAGATGAAATGGAGATGAGGCTCAATGCCCAAATACATCTTTTCTTAGTGGATGTTCATATAATCTTTTTTATATTTTTCCTTTGTGGAAATGGAGCGGTTCATATGCCTTTTTGTAAATCTACTTTGTGTGTAAAACTTGAAGGCAATCGCTCACTCACAAGTTTGGCCAGTCTTGCCCCACCCAGTAGTGACACATTTGGTTCCATAGGGGATGTTGGTGCTGGAGGAGGCCAGGCACACAGGAGACACACGGGATGTCATCTGAACTGGGGAGGACAGCTTCAGAAGGGTGATGTCATTGTTGAAGTTCTGGGCGTTGTAGTAGGGGTGACTGATGACCTGGATGGAGAGGTGGGCACAAATCGTAGGCCAATATAATGCAAAATGCAATGACACAAATACCCAGGAAATGGATACTTTAAGTAAAATATGATTTTTTTAATAAGTGAAGAAAGTTTGTATGCATTATGGTGTTGCTTACCCTGTAAATGGACTTGACTTGAATTGGCTCAGTGTTAGACTGACGATCATGTTCTCCTAGGATTACACGGTGGTTTTGAGCACTGGAGCAAGTAAAAAGAGACAGAGCAGTGATTACAGAGATGGCAATGCGGGGATTTTTCTCATGTCAATAGGGGGCATGGCAAATTTACTTACGACACACGGCAGTGAGCAGCAGTGACAACCCAGTACTGGTTGATCAGAGATCCTCCACAGAAGTGGAATCCTCTAGCATCCTAGAAGTAAGAACATGCGTTTGTACAATTTCGGGGGGTTGAGACTGTAGCAAAACTACATTGGGTGTGTGGGTGCATTACTTAGGTTACCTGAAGTGAAACCTGCCAAGGCCAGGATCCAGACACAGCGTTATGCCCATTTACAATCTTGTTGTATCCATTCACTTGGGGCTTGATAGCAGGTACTCCACACCCTGATGCCAAATCACACAGTAGAATACATATTATGCTTGTTTCACAACATGGCATATAGTATATACCAGTAAGAGTTATGTGTATTGTTGTGGTTACAATCTGGTTACATAAAACAAATTGCTACCAAACCATCGCAGAAAAAGATCCTACAGATAAAAAACACCTGCTGGTAAACAACCAGCAACTCACCCAGTGCAGAGGCCAGAAAGGCAAGACAACTGACAAGCAAGAACATGGCCGTGTCTCGATCTTGAGTCACTCTCCTGATAGTCACCTGTGTGGGACACTGGCTTTTATACTGGCACTGGCTCACACCTAATTCTGAGTTCCACGTGTAGCACTCCATACTGCAGGTACCCCTGAACACCATACACACACACACAAGCACCAATGCCTGTGATAAGTCTGGGAAGGAAACATCTGGTGATAAGCACCATGAAGCCTTCATCCACCTATAGTCATGTGCTTGTGTTTGTCCACTGTGCATAGGTCATGGCTTTTAGCAAACAAATTGTTTCGTAATCATTCCATTGGTAAGAAGCATAAATTAATATTTATATTTAAAAAATATATATAAATATTTATTTCTCTATTTACATCAACATTCATGTGTTCTTGAATTCATTTTTAGGATACATTTGCACCAAATTCAACATGTTAAGCTGTTTACGCCCTTGCTTGCATCCTTTTTCAACAGAAATAAGCAGGAAATTTTACAGATCATAATCTTTGACAACTATAGCAGCACTAGTTTTATTGTGTATTTTTTAAAAGTGTAATTTCCTTTGTAATTATGTAGTACTATAGCTAATGCTGCTACCGGAAATATGATATTGATCAAAAACGTTTGTGGTTACAGCAACCAGTTCTATCTGCAATTTGAGAGTCCCAGTGCATACTCATTGTATGCACTAATGAATATACTTTATATGAGTTATTCAAAAACATCATGCTATTAAAAGATATAAACCACAAAAAACTCAAATCAGAATCCCATTTGTGATCTTTATTCATGTTTACAAACCTTCATGCAAATCATCATTGGAGAGAGAAATAATGAAATGGACAAACAGACTCTGATTATGTCTCATCTGACTGAGTATTTTAATTATGTAAAGTGCCAGATTGTGTTACTCATATTAGAAGTTAAACATTGAAATCTTAAAGTTTTGTGCAAATATAGCCCGACTGTAAATCACAATGATCCTGTGATTGAATGTTTATTGAATGTTTGATCTGGCTTAGTAAAAAGCTTTAAGTCTGTGTTGGGATCTGAGATGAAGAAACTAGTATTATAATAATACTATTCAGTACAGTGTTCAGTCGACCTCCTCAATAGTTGGGCCAGAGGAGGAGCTACCTCCAGCTCCACCAGGGAATCCTCCTGGCATTCCTCCAGGCATCCCTCCTGGCATACCCCCCTGATATAGCTGGGTGATGATAGGGTTGCACACCTTCTCTAGTTCCTTCTGCTGGTGGTCATACTCATCCTTCTCTGCCGTCTGGGTAACAGAAGGAACAAATCATTTTTTGAGTTGGTGCATGTTGTAGTTGTCTGCGGCATAACAAATTGTTGGGAAAGTGAAGTGGGGAAATTTCGCTACATTGTTTACATGATTTGGGTTACCTCTCTGCTTTCACAATGTGATCCAAAGAGAAACTTATCAAGAATAATGGTTCAGTCACCTGGTTCTTGTCCAGCCAAGAAATAACTTCATTGCACTTGTCTACAATGGTCTTTTTGTCCTCAGGGCTGATCTTGTCTTGGAGCTTCTCATCCTCCACGGTGCTCTTCATGTTGAATGCCAAAGACTCAAGGGAGTTTTTGGCTGTGACCTTCTCTCTCTGGGCCTCGTCTTCAGCCTTAAACTGCTCTGCCTCCTGTACCATTTGCTCAATGTCCTCCTTACTCAACCGCCCTAATGGAGGATGAAATACAAATGTGTGTATCTCCTGTGCAAAATGTACTCATCTCTTTAATCAAATGTACAACATTCCTTCTGCTTTTGTGCAATATCAGCTCTTAATTTAAGAATATTTTATATGGTTATCTACCTTTATCATTGGTGATGGTGATCTTGTTCTCCTTTCCAGTGCTTTTGTCCACTGCAGACACATTGAGAATGCCATTGGCATCAATGTCAAAGGTCACCTCAATCTGAGGGACACCTCTGGGAGCAGGTGGAAGACCAGTCAGCTCAAACTTGCCCAGGATATTATTATCCTTGGTCATGGCTCTCTCGCCTTCATAAACCTGAAAACAGTGACTCTAATCAGATTTGGTTGCATGAGTGACCACTTTCAAGAGTAATCTTAATGCATTTGGGCAATGGAGAGTGAACTGTTACTTTATTTAAGTTTTAAGAACTTTACTTCAAGGTTGCTCTACCTGAATAAGCACACCAGGTTGGTTGTCTGAATAGGTGGTAAAGGTCTGTGTTTGCTTGGTCGGGATGGTGGTGTTCCTTTTGATAAGGACAGTCATTACTCCTCCAGCGGTCTCAATTCCCAGGGACAGGGGCGTGACATCCAGCAGGAGCAGGTCCTGTACATTCTCAGACTTATCACCAGCCAATATGGCTGCCTGCACAGCTGTAAAGAGTGTGTATGGTGAAACTAATGCTACAGCGACAAGAAAGCTTTATGTAACAAACACTTAATCATGTTTAAAAGACAACCTTTATACTAAAACAGTGATATGACTAGAACCTGTAGAGGTACCTACCTGCACCATAAGCCACAGCCTCATCAGGGTTGATGCTCTTATTGAGGTCACGGCCATTGAATAAGTCCTGCAGCAGCTTTTGAATCTTAGGGATACGTGTGGAGCCTCCCACCAGGACAATGTCATGGATCTGGGCCTTGTCCATCTTGGCATCCCTCAGGGCCTTCTCCACAGGCTCGAGGGTTCCACGGAACAGGTCTGCATTGAGCTCTTCAAAGCGGGCCCTGGTGATGGAAGTGTAGAAATCGACTCCTTCGTAGAGGGAATCGATCTCAATGCTGGCCTGGGTGCTGCTGGAGAGGGTGCGCTTGGCACGCTCGCATGCTGTGCGCAAACGACGCACAGCTCGCTTGTTGTTGTTGATTTCCTTTTTGAACTTGCGCTTGAACTCAGCAATGAAGTGTGTAACCATGCGGTTGTCAAAGTCCTCACCACCCAAGTGAGTGTCACCGGCAGTGGACTTGACCTCAAAGATGCCATCTTCAATGGTCAGGATGGACACATCGAAAGTACCACCTCCAAGGTCAAAGATAAGGACATTGCGTTCACCGCCAACCTAAAATAAACGGTAATAATTACTAATAGGAACATGAAAGAGGATAAGGTTTGCTTTTAATTATCTAGTTACCTTTTTGTCCAGGCCATAAGCAATGGCTGCAGCAGTGGGCTCATTGATGATGCGTAGCACATTTAGGCCAGCAATGGTTCCAGCATCTTTGGTGGCTTGACGCTGGGAGTCATTGAAGTAGGCAGGTACTGTGATAACTGCATTGTTCACAGTCTGTGAAGACAGTCACCCCTTGAGTCAATACATTTGTGTGTTCAAGGCACATATAAAAACACTTTCTCAAAATGTCTTCAGAGGCTTGCTTGCCATGGTTCTGAAGTATTACAGTTTAGATGTTAAATACTTTCCTGACAGTTGCAGCTTGTCACTGCCACCCTTTTTGTCTGCATAAAACAAACTATCTTACGTAACGATGAGCATAGGGCTGTACACTTATTATCATTTACCTTGCCCAGGTAAGCTTCAGAGATCTCCTTCATCTTGATAAGGACCATGGAGGAAATCTCCTCTGGGTAGAAGGTTTTGATCTCACCCTTGTATTCAACCTCCATCTTGGGTTTGGATGAGTCATTAACAACCTTGAAGGGCCAGTGCTTCATATCTGACTGCACCACAGCATCGTCAAACTTACGGCCTATCAGACGTTTAGCATCTGAAGGAGATTTAAGAGAAAAAATAAGACTCTGTGAGTCATGTCTTAATTTTGGATTATGCTGTTTCTGAGCCTGTTGCCTTTTGATTGTTGCAGTCCTTACCGAATACAGTGTTTGCTGGATTCATGGCCACCTGGTTTTTGGCAGCATCTCCAATTAGTCGCTCAGTGTCTGTGAAGGCCACATAGCTGGGTGTGGTCCTGTTTCCTTGATCATTGGCAATGATTTCCACTTTGCCATGCTGGAAGATGCCCACACAGGAATATGTGGTGCCCAGATCAATGCCTACTGCTGGTCCTTTAGACATCTTAGATTAAAAAAGGATGAAAAAAATGTGTAAGTAGCGGAATAGTATATGTATTCATCATCACTGAATAAAGGTTTTATTTTCAATTGTATGTTTCTCATTGTAATTGTTTCGTACTTGGACTTTAAAAAATTTGATTCCATGTAGTACTATTCAAACAATGTGAATGCACCTGCATAGTATGTACAACCTAATGTATACCTACTGTCGTTGTTTCTACAAATCACTGACCCTGTTACATAATTCCAGATGAGGGCCATGTGTGGTTCAGCTAGTGGTCAAGTGGCAGCCATGGCAGAGGGGTTTAACAATCTTCCTGACACTCGAGACCAAGAGACTGTCAAACTGCCCTTTAGTTCCCTTTCCACACCACTTCTCTCTCCACTCATCCCTCAGCAACAGGCTGGTGACATTAATGTACTGATCCTGGCATAGTGATTGGTGGGTCTATTTTCCGACAGCTGGCTCCAAATAGCTTACAGTTGCTATTATAAGCATCAGCGTGTCTACACCGCAATGAATGGAAAGTTGGAAAAATTGATTCTTTACTATTACTTATTTATCCTAATACCTAGTGGGCAAAACTTGTCTGGTTCCTATTAAAAGAGTGTTCTTAAAAACCAAAGGTGCACATGGAACTACAGCTTTGAGGTGCAGTAACAAACATATTTGACTGGTAAAGAACTCAACAAAAGCCTCCTCTGACAAAACCATCAGACCGTGGCATGAACATTAAATTTCTTTAGAAGCAGGGAAAACCCCAAAGATATATACCACACAAATCACAGAGCACAAAACTGCCTTGATATAAGTTGATTTGATTACGTTTTTAAAATTTTCTTTTTAATCTGTATGCTTCATGGGTAAATGTAGATACTCTAGAACAGACTATTGAATTATTTCTTGTTACCCAGTTGTGTAACACAGAGCATTAAGGGCATAGCCCTATTGCCTCACTGCCGGTCCTACGCCCACATCCGAAACTTGCAATGTGTTGTGCAAAGAAATATCTTGGAACTTGATAATAACAGCATTGTGGCTTGTGACAAAGTTAGACACATACGGAGGTGGTTTGTATTAAAGTCTGTCTTTTGCCATATGGTATAGTTAATGGTATTCGGTTTCCTCTGGTTGAGGCAATTCTGAAACTGCAAGACCACATCCAACTGACGCTGTTGAAACTGTATGCAAATGAATGATCAAAAACATTAATATACATTTGGTCACTGAGTTGTGTGGTTTTTCTTAGGGATTATGCTTCAGTTTGTCATGCCATTGTTTGACAGTAACCATGCAGGCCTCTCACATTTGGCAGTTAAGTTTTTAAAGCAACAAGCAAGACAGACTCTGAATGAAGCCAGGCAGAGTGCAATGCTTCTTATAGAAGGGGTTACCTTGCGCTGTCAGATGTTCGACTTGAGTTTACTAAGTTAGAGCGGCACAACACTCTCCAGCACTCCTTTCCTTCTCCTGGCCAGCAGACTAAGAGAAAGAGTACCTCTGCTCTCCAGTGCGTATATAGACATGAGAGCCCATCAGGGTGTCAGGTGACTCCACCAAGGAACTTTCTAGGCCCATGTTTCTGTTCATTGACTGGATTTCCTTTAAAAAAAGCTTGTTTCATAATGTTGCCCTCTTTTAGTCGAGCAAAACAAACAAAAATCAAATAAAAAATAATAGGGCTTTGATTTGCCATTTGAACTAAACCGTTTTGTTAATTATTTTGCGAGCCTTGTTCTGTTATGAAAAAGTAATTCCTGAACATGGATAATAATTTTGCCAACACTGCTGGGACATTGAACGGCACACAGGTGTTCAATTTTTCAAAATACTTTTTGAACCATTAATAAAATCAATGTGCACTTTGTCTTAAACAGATGTTTGATCATAAAAAGGCTTCAAATCTCAGCTAGATGAATGTAATTTGCAGTATAGGACCTGAAACAGATAAATTACATTACTTCTTCACATTGTTGCTCAGGAGCTACAGAAAGTTGTGCATATATATATATATATACTTATAACTGTGGCTGCAAAATTAGGTTTTTTGTGTTAAGATAATTAAAAATTGTTTTATTGTTAATTGTTTTTAATTAATTGCATTCCTAGATTTCAGGTTTTTTTTCCATCCTTTTTGATCTATTTCCTGCATTTGGTAAGTAATATTCCTTCAAATCATAAATAAAATCAAAGTTATCAAAGTAAAAGCTGACTTCATTTATTATGTAAGGTATATAAAATAAGAGGAAAACACCATGACATTGACAACTCAACATAGTAAACAATCTTCAGTAGTTTCATTGAGGTATCATTTTTAGGGTTATTTGTGTTGTGTATGCATTTCATTCAATATTTAAGACTGTGCAGTAACTTTTCATTCCCTATACTGCTTGGTCTCTCTGCCAGAGCTAAAAAAAACTGGACGCTTATTTTTGTTACATAGGCCTCTCTGACACATGGGGCATCTGGCTTTAAATATAACTGCAGTTCGTTACAGACACCACCTGTTGCGACACACCAGATCTTAATATTCACACACGCCTGCCGGGTAGTTGCTTTCTTTTAGCAATTGAATATATCATAACCCAGAAAAACAAATCCTTTAAAGTGTGGATTCCTATCTCCTAACAAGAGCTGCTATTTACCTTAAGCTTTTCCTATTCATGGAGGTTCAGGAGGAGAGCAACTACAAATAACTCGCAGTTGGTCAACTGTCATACAATAAATACTGTACATTTATACTAAACAGCAGTAACCGATCCCACTTAAGGTAAGCAGCCTTCAGTGTGTTTCCCTCAGAAAACAAAAAACAAGATAAAGAACATCCAAACTCTAAATAGGGATTATTTGTCCCTTGTTACAAACTACAATTTCATTACAATCTTTCACATCAGATATTTAAATGTAGCTATCACTTTAAAACAAGTAAACTACGGAGCTGATAAAGAAAGTCCTCTTCTTTGCCCTTGCGAGCTCTGCAGCACCCATTCATGTAGTCCCAAGCACAGCGCTTGCAGTAGTTGTACAAATGGTGCTCCGCTTTCTTCAGTGTGCTGTTTAGGTCCAGTGTTCCCTGAATACTGCACAAAAAGGCAAATGTTTAACCAACATTTATTAACAAACACACACTCCCTTTGTGATGAGCTTTCATGTTTTAATATGCAGACAAACCTGCTAGTAAACTGGATGAGTTGTACATCATCTCGGCACAGCAGCAGAGCCTCTCTGTTCTCTAATAGGATGGCTGCACAGATGAAGAGCTCAAAGGTGAAGTCAGTGTTAATGGCCGGCAGCTCTGAATTTGAAATGTCTTCTGCAGGGACACATCACCACATTAGAGTCAGGCATTGAACAGAGGTATCTATCTCTCCACAATCAGCCTTATTTATTATGTCTACTTGAGTTATGAGTTTTACCTTGACTGCATTTTCGTGCCAGCCTTTCTTGATAACGGGCTCTGTCTACTTGCTGGGAGATAAGCTCCAGGTGGTCACAGCTCAGGATCTCGAACAAACGTAATGCGTCACTGTGTTCAAACTCCCGCTGGAAACCCAGCAACAGCCACCTTGGAGGACGCACAACACATGCACACACACACAAACTAAATTTTCATGTGGAATAAAAAAACCATATAAACACATATTCACAAATATAGAATAAAAATACATACTATTACCAAAGATCTTTGTTGATGTACCTGTGGCAGAAGGTGAAGCTCTCCATGCTGTCTGTGACCAAATGAGAATAAAGCTGAGGGTCCAGTTCCTTCAATAGGGCTGCCTCCAACTCTAAAAGACATTAAACACAACTCTAATCCAAATTCTAGTTTTAGAATCTAAACTCCTTTATAGACAGTACTTTCTTTTTTCCACCGCTAAGGAAGTTAGGTTTTTGGTTCGGATGGTCCGTTTGTTTGTTGGGTTGTCTGTCAGCAGGGATATGGAAACACTACTGGTCCGATTCTCATAAAACTTGGTACGACGGTGTAGGCCAAGCAAGAACCCATTCAATTCTGGAGCGGATCTAAATAACGGGGCGAGATCCCAATTCTTTTTTTTAACTTTCATTAACATTGTGACAAAGGGAGTTTGTGCTGCATTCATTTGGTGTCAGAATAATTGGAAAAAATAGGTCCGGACTGGGATAATTTACGGTTCATTAACATTGTGAGATAGGGCGTGCCTTGGTGGAGCTCTGCGCTCTAAAAGTGCCCTTCTAGTTTCTAATATGTTTTTGCCTGGTTTTGGCTCAGTGTTTTGGGATTTTTAACATATTTGTATGTTTTTTTGTCTGAATAAAAAATAAAGCCTCGACAGATTCAGACATGTC
This sequence comes from Etheostoma spectabile, assembly GCF_008692095.1. Taxonomy (NCBI): domain Eukaryota; kingdom Metazoa; phylum Chordata; class Actinopteri; order Perciformes; family Percidae; genus Etheostoma; species Etheostoma spectabile. Next base: position 6,395,367 of record NC_045738.1, on the reverse strand, counting down.
AGATTTCTGAATTAACGAACCAGTCCAATGCACATCATGATACAACTTAAGAAACACGAGAAAAACACTTTGATATATAACAGACTGCAATTATTGTTCTGGAGATAAGTTTTCAAATGTCCTAGTTTTACCACTAGAGGTCCTGAGTCTTTTTTGCAATCACATTTAGGAACCAATCTCATTTCACATCTTAGAAACATAGCATTTTCCATACATAATGATGCATTTGTTTTGGTAATCCCACCTATTTTCCTGCGCAGACCGTCAGCCCTGAAGTCCTTGGAGAACTTCTCCATGTAGCAGGAGAAGCTCCAGAAAGTGTCAACTTCAGAGTCCAGAACCTCCAGGAACCGGCTGCACAGGTCGTTCATTCCTTGGGCATAACTGACCTCTGGTCAACAATGGATCAACAGTTAGTCTTTTTCGGCACAACGCACAGCCTCGGATGTTGTCTGATCTTGTCAGTATTAGTAATCCTGAGGTTTGCTCATTTGTGTTGTTTACCTGGATGAAAAGCCGCATAAGTGATGAGGATGTCTCTTAACACCAACAGATTGCCTGAACCTTCACCCCTCCAGACACAGAAGTGAGAAGAAGTAGGTAAACACTGCAAAAACATTTTTTTAATGTGAACTATATGGAGTTGGCAGCTTATATTTTATTTTATTTTTTTTTATTAACTGATAAATCTCTATAGTTATGGAAATAAATCCACAGACAGATAGGGCATGATATGATGACAGTTGCTTCCTCATATTTATAGGGTAGGTAACAATGACTAATAGTTTTCCTTTTTTCATGAGACAAATACAAGATTAATTTAATTAGTTGACTTGAAATAATTATACATGATACAAATTTGATTACACAAACTTTTAAACCACAATTTCAAATTAAGCTCTCCGTTATTCATTTTTACTTTATATATATGTACTGTTTATTGTTTCAGCATTGTACCAACATGCCTTTATTTAGGAGAAGCAGTCACGTTGGTTCTGGATCCCTGAGGGGCAGGAGGCAAAATATCTTAACGGCTCCCAAATTGAGTTTGGTCTGTTCATTATCCCCAGTGTTTATGTAAATTCAGGGCAACTCACAGCTTGCTAAATAGTTTACTCCAACAAACCTCATGTCACGGGTGAGCAATCACATCTCATACCCTTTATGTTGACAATAATTCAGTATAGTAAAGAAAACACACAACGATGGCTCACTGTCACTCACTGATAATAGCTCAGTTCTCTGTTGGTTCTTGGCACATCCTTGTCAATGATACGCGTGGCTTCCCGCAGCTCCTCTTGGTCAAACGTGACCCGCTCAAACAATATCTGGTAACAAAAGCAAAAATATTTATTTCACCCCTATTGATCGTAATCTCTGTGTTAACCGCTTTAGTGGCATCCATACAGTTGGAAACAATTAATCTTGTTCTTGCACTAGAAATGGAAATAGTAATGTGTAAGCTGTAAACTAGTGTCAGTTCATTCTGTTGAAGCTACATATGAAGTATCACTGGATCCACAAATCATCAGTGCACACACACCCATGACAGTGCTTAACACTTCAGCAAGTACGAAATGTAAATACAGGATAAACTGTTTTTTTAACATAATTATATCCTGTTGCGTAATTTCCCTAAACATACTTGACTCCTCCCACTTTACAAATGTTATTTCTTCTATCAAACAAAGACAAAGAAATATATGTAATGGAACTACAGAAATCTAAATGCAAAAAACAGAACCAAAGCAGAAATGTATTGAATAGAAGTACATACAAAAGTATAAAACATAACAATGACATATATGGATTAAAATTATATTATTTAAACTCATCTAACTTGTGCCTGAAGCTCCAAGAAAGCCAGTCTGTCGCTGACTGCCTCCGACTGGTCCTGGGTCTGTTGCTGGGCCTGCGTCTGCCTCTTCTCAAAGTACCTGACTGCCGCCACCAGCTCAGCTGGAATGAAGATGGGTTTATGTGATCATATATAAAAATAAAAATAAAAGTCATACATGAATTAAGGTTCACACTCTTTAGAGTTTAGAGTTGATGCATGTTTGGGCATTTACCATCTGTGCCGTTGAGGTGCATCTGTACTGCCGAAGGAAGGAACTGCTGCCACTTTCTCTTCATGACCCGGTAACGCACGGCCATCTGCTCCTGCAGCAGAGAGCGCTCTAAAGCTGTCGAGCTGCATGGGTACATCCCGAATAGGAACCGCCACACCAGGCCACGCTCAGAGGGACAAACACCACCTGGACAGGGATTGAAAACCTTTGATCATTTACAGTATGCAGTTAATATAACTGACTCGCCAGTGTTTGGAGCTAATTATCACTTAGTCAAACCAATCTCCACCAGACGACAACAAAGATTTTGAATAAATCGCATGCAAAAGCTCTGCAGCTGAGAAAAGACAGAATCTTTATGAAACAATCACTGATTCAACATTTGGTGAACTTTACCCTGCTTTCACCAGGATTTGAGATGTCTTATGTAATGGTTTGCTTTGCAAGTTCTTTCATCTTTGGTTTCCATTTTTGTAGGGATGGAATGTGTATATAGGTCAAAAAAGGCCAAAGAAAAGAAGGGGCGTGGGTTCACATTCCTGCTCATAGATGATAGATTCAGAGTGATGTTTCACTCCAGTGAGAACTGTAGTGTCTAGATGTTTGTTGCCCTGTCCCTGGTACCCAGTCAGCATGCCAAGATAGTGCCAGGACCAGTTGAGTGACAGCCTAAGGACTGTTTTCAGGGGCTGTTTAACATGCACTGTTGCTACTTCAATAACACTAATTCAGAGGTATCCTCATTTCTTAGCTTCACACACACTTCACTGAATGTTTTTGCCTGGCTGGTGAATCTCATGTGATTATATTCTGCTTCTTATCACAATAGTCACGCTGGAGTTCTTTGCTCGAGGGGTTCAAATGTACAATGCCATGTTCGATTTCAGAGAATGGTCTGACTGTGACTTAGCTAATGTCTTGAAGCAAAGCATCACTTGACTTCCTTTTGGTCTGCAGAAACTAATACATCTGGACACAGTTTTTTCTAGACACTAAAGCCACATGTTGATGATCAAACATTTATATGGAAACACATAGATAGAAATTATTTTTAAAACAACTTTTCATTCAGAATAACACTAGGCTATATATCTGCCTGCCAAACACTTCCATATCACACCCTACTGCATTAATACAGAAATGAATAAATAATCTTGTAAACAGGAATTTTGCTGGATTAGCAAAGACTTTATATTTCTAAATGAGCATTATGGGATTACTTAAGGTTTGTGATTGGCCGTTTGAGACCTCAGAATCATTAGTTTAAACTGAGCCACTGACACAAATGCCTACTTTTGTTGCAAAAAAGCTATTGTATAAGAAAACGTTTGTTATACTGATGCTATATTAGATCAAGCAAATACCATAGGGCATATAAAATGACTTGCAAACAATCATACTAGGTGCAATTTTACTATCTGAATCTACATTTTTACATTGCATTACAGACCTGCCTGGGAAAGTGCACCTTATGCACTCTATCCATTACAACGTTTTACTGTTTGTTTTTCTTATTTACTTTTAGCTTCATTGTATTATTCTCTTTTTTTATTAGTTGTGTAAGGAATATTGGAAAAGCAAACTTTTCATTGCATGGTGTAAGTTGTCTTTACTGTGCAAATGACAATAAACCTCTTGAATGTTGAAAGCCTATTACAGACAGACAGACAGATAGACAGATAGACAGACAGACAGACAGATAGATAGATAGATAGATAGATAGATAGATAGATAGATAGATAGATAGATAGATAGATAAATAGATGTACCGTTTTTGAAAATATGCATCCTCAGTCTTGACTCGTCGACCCTCCCCTCGGCATCCATGACTCCAGGTAAGGTGAGGCGTGCGGCGGACAGAGCAGGACAGCTGACCGCTGCTACTCTCTTTTGGAAGCGGACATGTGACTGGGAACTGTCCGGTGAACTCGTCTCCTCTCCGGCTGTCTGTCTCAGATTCTCCATCTGTGTCTGCGGCATAGACGGTAGTCGCGATCACACCACGTACAGGTGAAGAAGAGCTTGTCAACAGACGCCAAACTGTCATCCTGCAGACTAACTGCACTGCTCCCTAAACAGCGAAACCCATCTGGAGCTGAAACCAGCCAGGGAATGACTTGTTCCGCCGAAAGTAGTCGACTCGTTCGAGATCATATAATGTGTTGAATGAGTTTCAGCGAACCATTTCATTCTCATTCGGCAATCTGGGAGTCATATGACTGCACCTTGAGATCTGAGTTTGGCCCACATTCCAGGTGGACTTGAGTGCCAAAGTTCACATTGGATGTGCCTCTCACTCCACCTAGTGGTTTCATTCAACAGCATCAAGCAGCAAATCTGAAGCCCCGGATGACACGAATGGGTCACAAAACAAATCAGCCAGTTAAAGACAGAACCTATGACCTATGGCAATAGCTTTTGCTTCA
>NC_045738.1:6375664-6390859 GCF_008692095.1 Etheostoma spectabile | reverse complement strand
TTTCAGTCACTTTTTTTTTTTTTTTATTTACACTGTGATTCTTTTGTAATTATTGTTTTATAATGATGACTGTAAAATTCAAAATTCAAGAGGTTTTATTGTCTTTTGCACAGTAAAGCCAATTTACACCATGCAATGAATGCTTTGCCAGTCTTCCCTACACAACCAATAAAAAATAAAAATGGATAGGGACCATAAAGTGCACTGTGGTGTAGGTCACATGTCTTTCACATCTCCACTGATACGTTCGGCGGTTTCCCGCAGTTGTAGAGCCTTCCTGTTCCGAGCAGTGCTGTCTCCATACCATACTGTGATGGAGACAACATTGCAACAATGGAAATAAACAACTACACTCTAAACTAAAGCTTTGATATCTTCAACTACCAAAATACAGTCCAAGATCCCTAATAATCCTAACGAATCAGGATTTTTCTTAACAGCAAGAGACACATACAAGCTCAAAATCACATTTCTGCAGTTTTCACATTTTGTCAAGTCTATTTTACAACAGCAGCCCACTGGGATTATGCAAATAATGCAAATAACACGGCTATTGATCACTGTAATCCTCTTTCTTCCCTTCCTACAGTGATTAAATGGAAGTGATTGGGCCCAAAATCCACAGTCAATGGATTCAAATTTAACTGAAGCTAATATTGTATGAGGCTTTAGACAAATCAACTGGGGGTCTGTCTCTTTAGTATGATGAAATCCCTCCTTTGTGGTTTCATGGACTGTGCAGCAAAGGGGTGTAACACAAAGAGGGAAGTTGATTTATTTACGCATGCGCATGTCAGGATTGTATTGGGTTTGAAGAAATGTGAACCTATTATTTAACCCAGATACAGACTTATGATTGCTATTATTTCAATGCTATAATGTTGTCTATGGAGCAGAGATACCACTTTACTATTTGTATACTGATGGACAATTTGTGTGAAATCCAAAAAATATTAGGCTAAGATAATGTGACACTTTCTAAGTATCTTTACACATCTGAGTTATTGTTGTGTTAAGTGTAAAAAAGAAATGTTGGTGACTCAGATAGGTTAAAAAAATACACTTAAGCTTCAAGTATATATGATTTCTACCCATCACACATTCTGTACACCATTTGTATTAGTTGCAGTGTTTGGCCTCAAGATTTTGATGCATACGTGTATAATATGTCGTCCCCGAACTTAATGAGAAAGTCATCATGTTTTTCACTTTTCTGCCCAAACTTCCTTTTTTTGTCATTTCACACTGAAGCAAACAGGAAACACACCCAAAGATTTCACATCAATGTTAAGATGTAATACACATTGACAAAGTACCTCAAAGCCCCACAACCTCTTCTGGGTCCCTCTCACGGTGAGTATTGAATTTACGCTGAATAGAGGCAGTTTAACTATACAACTCTGTAGCATGTAGGCTCCCAGGTGTCATAGATGTTGCTGTAAAACTGAGTTCACTCACTGAGATTGGGATTATGTTGGTTAACCTCAAAGTGTCTTTCTTGGATCAGATGAAGCTCCCAGACCTGATTGATCTTAGTTTCATATTGATCCTGGTCTCTAATTCAAAAGGTGCGTGACATAATAAGTTGTTGTGTGTTTTGAATTTTATCTCATGATGTACGTACTTTAATAAATATAAATTCTGGTTTGGTTTTAAACACAGGTAAAAACTGGACTGTTACTGTCGACAGAAGGATTGATGCAACACCGGGTTCAAACGTGACCATACCATGTTACTTTACCTATCCAGTCAAATACCACACTGAAGATGTTCAAGTTCACTGGAAAGTAAAAAATAACCTTACTGGCTTCAACGAAAAACTAAATGCATTTGTTTTCCACCCAAATGACACATATGTGCTTGAGAAGTACAGAGGAAAGACCAAACTCACTGGAGATAAAGCCAAAGGTGACTGCACCCTGAAGATCTTTAAAATCTTGGAGTATGAAAAAAATATCTATGTGAGAGTTCTTGCAAAGGACAATTACAGTTTCAAGAAAGATTTGGTCACCATTGGTGTGTCTGGTAAGAATTTCAATAAAACATTTATGAACAAATAAATAAATACACACACACACACACACACACACACACATACATACATACATATATATACATATTTGTTTGAGTAAAGGGAAATTTGTATAATACCTTACATGTTTCTCCCACTGTGCCAGGTAATAAATCAGTCAGTCTTAAGCCAGGTACAGTATATCCTCTCAGTTTGTATGATCTCATTCACATTATATAATTTGTTTCTGTGCTCATCAATTTGCTAATTGGCTGTGTATTATTTCTCCATTTGTTATAACAGAAGACTAGGGTAAATTTTAAATCAAATGTAAACTCCTTCTTTTTTAGATTTCATACCAATACCATCACCCACCTTTGAAACAACAGAATGTGAGTTTAAACATTTAGATTCTTAGGACAGTTTCAGACTAACATTTAATATGCAAACATCTGGAATTAATTTTCCTTCATTAATGACAGCCTTGTTCACAGCAGACATGGCGGTTTTCTCCACAGTGGGTACGCCCAGGGAGGCTTCCCTGTATATGGCTATCTTTGTTCCAGTCGCTGCACTTCTGATCATTATTTTTGTCATTGCAATCGTCCTTTGCCTAAAAAAAAGAAGGTAACTTTACTTTAGCTTGGTTGTAATTTGAGTGTTTGTTTCATGACTGATATTTTCTTATATAAATTATGTGCAGTTCCCACGCAACAAAAAAGGATTTTGCTCATTGTCACTTCACTTGGATGTTTGATGTTCACTGTGCAGAAGGCTGTATGTGCAGTTTGACATTAGAAGGCTGTTTCTACATTTGTCTGCTAAGGGAAAAGTTTCTCTGTGTTCATCTTAAATGTGAGCTTAAGGCATGAACATATGGGATGTGTTTGAAAGCCGATTGTTTGATGTGCAAAAGGAGGAATATATGTAATTTGTTTCATGTAAAATGCATTGAGGGGGTCTTTAAATGGGTATTTTTTGTTAAAGATGATAGGCTGATATTGTTTAATCTATTTTCACAGGTCACAATCTTTTACCAGGGAGGAGTCTGGATATTATGAAAATGTTAGCCGAGCATCATCAAACCAAGCCAAAAGGTTTGTTTCATGACACAATTGTGAAGTCAAATTAGAACTGGGATATTATTGTTTCAGTGTCTGTATGCATCAGCAATACAAGAAACAAAGTTTAGTATCGACTCATGAAGCCGTTTGACTCTAGACAAAAAAGGTTCCACCAGATATGTGCATGTAAATTGTAGACACATTGACACATGTCTGAACGCCTGTTTCTTTGAGTACGAATCCAAACAAGTCTCTTTTGTCATTTCAGAAAAACATCTTGTACAACACAAGATAACAAGAAACTTTCTGAACTGAAGGCCATTGATGAACCTGTCTACATCAACATTGAGGTACAACAGCCCACTCAGTTGGGTTTTTATTATGCTAAATCTAAAATTCCACATGATACCTTCAATGTAACTTCTGTCTTTGCAGGCTATACCAGGTCAGATGGATCAAAGTATGGATCACACAGACAATACATACGGAAATGTGGATTATGAAAAGTAGCAGAAAAGCTGCATCTTTCTGGGGTTTTGCAGAATTTTCTGGAATGGATGTTCTTGTCTTATCTGTTTATTATTATTATTTGTATCTCTTTTTCAAAGGAGACCTGGTCCTGACAGGCAGCAGCACAAAAACATAAACACAAAAAGAGAACAAATGAATAAGAACTTAAAATCAAGCAATGGGGGCTTGTAAGAGAAATAGAAAAGTCAGAGCTGTGAGTCAAACTTACCTGCTCCATGGCCCAAATTAAAGGCTAGGCTAAATCTATTTAAATAACACAAGTCAAAAAAAATGTTTAATGTAAGCCTACTGCCTTACCTTACATGGCAGAGGATCCCCTGGTTGTTTTACTTTTGTTTATATGTTGCAGTACAATCAACCCTGCCGTGTTAGTGCTGAACTGCACCACTGATGCAGGAAATTATACATTTCACAGCAGCGCATCAGGTTTTTCAAGTTGTTTGTAACATCTTCTGACTTTAATTTCACTTAACCAACTTTGGGTTCATTGAAATGCTACATTCCGTTTTCTAGTCTTTCTCAATATTTTTGCCAATTCACTTCCGTGCTGGAGGTGAAACTTCTCTTTTCTTTTCTGAGTCAGTTTCCTATTAAGACATTCATTTATTTATTGTAGTGTGGCATTAAATTTAAGGACCGCACCAAACAATACATGGAGGTCATTGCTTGTCCACAGGGCAGCCCAGTCTCAAGTGATCTACATAGCCTACTTTTCTTCTGCAGCATTGTGGTCTGTAAAACTGAACTAATAGCAGCCAACTGGCTAAACCAATAAAAAGGATGTTGTTGAAACTGCTAATGTTGCCACTGTCTCCTTTTAACTGCTTCCATTTTATGAAATTTCTTCTCTGTGAGGTTTGATCGATTTTGACTGACATGACATGGAAATATGCCTGAACAGCAAAGTTCGTAACGTTAGCATTACCATTAAAAACAGACTGATGAAAAGCTACTTTTACTTGTGGTAATATATAAATACGTCTTGTAACTCATCTATAAACTCCTCACAAGTTTTTTTATATTACACACTGGGTTGGATGTGATTGGTAGACTTGAGAATGTGTGTGTTGACAGCATGTGATGGTTTTTAAAATGCAACAGTCCTTTGTTGACTCATCTTTTTAACTCATATTTTTATCATCTTCAGTGAGACAAACTGCAGCATTACGGTAACATTGTGTTCTCTGGAATTTCTTTTTGTATTCATTTGTTGGTGAAAAAAGTAACAGAACATGTTAAACAGAGGACAAAGAAGAAGAAAGTAGTCACATGTTGCCACATCATCCGTCTCCTAGGCTTCTGATGTAGCTGTTTAAACACTGACCCCCATTATGAGCGCAACGCTTTGTAAAACATTTAGTAACAATTGCAATTTTAAAGAGTGAACATAGACTATAAATATGACATCCAAAGACACTGCACAAATCTCACAAGCACTGTTGGTGAAGGCGTATTCAAACAGATGTTAAAAGGATTCAGAGGTGAGTAAATAATTGGTATGTCTGCAAAACTACACCAACAGACACACAGTACATGAGACGTAATTCATTGCCTTTATGCTTTTTACACTTTCAATTTCTCTTTCTCACCAGTGATGAAGCTGAAGTTGTGGTTTTCCTTTCTGTTGTTAAATGGTGAGTCTAAATCAAAATGAATTTGCATAAAATACTTCATCTTACAAATAACGCCAAATCCATATTCTCTCTTGTTTCAGTGATCCATGATGTCCAGTCTCAACCTGCCAGCAAATGGATAGCGAACATGCCAACAAATATTCCTGTCCTGCAGGGCTCCTGTGTGGTTATTCCCTGCATCTACACTTACCCCAAGCCCACATCAAAGGGGATCCTGAACAGGTGGAAAGGATTCTGGATGAAAGGGAAAACTATCATCTCAACCAACATCCCCAAATGGAAACTGACTGAGGAGTTCAAAAAACGAACCCAGTTTTTAGGAAAACTGCAGGGACGCAACTGCACCATGCTGCTGGATGCTGTCAGGCCAACTGATGTTGGCCCTTTCCACTTCAGGATTGAAATGCCACAATACAAAAGCTTCACCTACCCAAACACAGTGACCCTTGATGTTAAAAGTGAGTATCATAGATAATTGCAATAATTTTTGAGGAAAGAAATGACATTTTTTTGTTATTAATATATGAATCATTATGTTATGCGTCATGTTGGTATTTTATTTCAACTCCATAGGCAACCCAGAGCCTCCATCTATGTCTGTGACGGTATATGAAAAAGTAACTGCCTCCTGCACTGTGTCTCACTCCTGCCCAACGATTCTCCCTCGATTCTCCTGGACCCATTCTGGAAGCGTCTCTACCCGATCAAAGAAGCTGAATACATGGCAGTGGGAAACAGTGTCAACGCTGTCCTTTGTTCCTAAATCCACCGACTCCAACATGCCTTTAAACTGCACAGTGCTGTACAGAGGAGGTAAGCGGGCGACAAGCTCCATGATTCTCTCAATATGACGTGAGCTCAGTGCATAATCTAAATATCACCTTTTGTTCTGCGTGGTAAATGAAGTAATGTCCCATGTATCAAGGCATTTTAAATCTGTTGTTCAACGTACGTCTTTCATATCAATGTTTATGTTGGTTTATGCATGCACCAAGGGTTTGTTAGTTTATGTAGGCACCAATCACCAAGGCAAAATTCCATGTAAGTGTAATTTATTGTGGCAATAAACCCTGTTCCTACTTTTTGATTTCTGATAATGCCTTACACCTGCTACATTTGTACAAGTTTACTCTCCGTACAGATGTTGCTAAGTGAAAGGGAAATGTATGTCCACACTAGGAATTCTGAAACACAATCAGTTAGGTAATTAACATGTCACTGCACACTGTAATGTAATTTGAAGGAGCAGAAATGACTGCCTGACATCTTTGATCTGTGTCACTCTTGTGATTTGTTGTCTATGATTAACATTAAATATCATTTCAATGTCACTCTATGTGTGTGTTTACTGTTTTTGATTTATGTGATTGTGTAAAATCAATACAAGATGTGTAGAGTAAATACCATAAACTTAGTGTTATAATAGTAATAATAGTAATACTACTACTAATAATAATAACATAATACTACTACTACTACTACTACTACTAATAATAATAATAATAATAATAAAAATAATAATAATAATATATTTGATGTATAACACACTTAACATTTATAACAAATCTCAAAGTGCTACAGGGTCAAAGCATCAACATAAAAGACCAATAACAGCATAACAACGGGAGAATGAAAGCAGCTACCAGCAATTAATTTAAAGTCATAGGTCTCAGTATCAGTCGCCTAATAATGAGACATCCTGCGCAAGTCACACTTTTCAATTGTCCTCTATAGTTGTATATATTTGTATGCATGAACACATGCACCTTTACAGATTGAAAGTGATTTCAATATGATTGTGTATAAACCAACACAGTTTTGGGGGTTGTATGTAATAAATGTAGTTATAAAAAACATGTTATTTTCTGATTGATAATTTTTTAATTGTTTTAAATGTATAGCCTACTAGAACAAAAATGTTTTAAAGGCCAAGTAATTTAAATATTAGGCCACCCAAATTTCAAAGGAATAAAGAAAATAAATGTATAATATGTATATTAATCTCTATAGGGTTGTTAATGATGGATACAGTTTCTCCCAAAGATAATATTTGAGGTTTGAGGCTTTTGAGGTTAGAACAGGGCAGTGTTTGGTGTGTTTCTTTTGGAAATGTGTTGAACACTTCTGTACTAATAGCTGAGATAGTGACAAGCTTCCTCTTTGCCTTCCTGTCAATTTACACACTTTCAAGCCACACAAGGATTTTTCAACATTGACCTGAACACACACTGAATATTCTTGATACACTTGTTGACACATGAGTAAATACAATTTGTGTGGGTGCATGTGTTCATACATACAAATATATACAGCTAAAGAGGAGATGTAAACAGTGTGACGTGTGCGGGATGTGTTATTGTTAGGCAACTGATACTGTATGCAAATGAAGAGTTCTCAAACATGTATGTAACACGGATGTGTCAAGGCTGAGCTAATTGCAGAAATTGTGAGACACAACCCGGGAATGGTTTAGAAAACATGGACTTGCTTATTACGTTTTTATAGAGAAAATAATGCCTGTTATAAGTCATCATAGCATTTTTCTCACCAGCGTTGTGGAGATTGTGGACATACTGTCTGGTCAAAAGCTTCGAAGCAGCAGCATTTGTTGGGCCCCAAAAGACAATACAGCTGCATCATTACTAGTTGTTTGTTGTCTCCTTCAGTTTGGGTTTCCTGGTCCTCTTGTAGGAAAGATGGGGAACTTAACCATGTCTGTTTCCAGGGGCCATTTTACCGTGGCTTTAAGTGTAGGCTATTTGGAGTTACAAATAGCAGCAATTTATTCATATTATTTCATATTGCTATATTAAAGTTTTTAATTAGCCATTTAATAAACTTACCTTACCTGCTACATGGCCTGGTGAGCATAAGAAATTCATAGGCAAAAGGGATGATTGCAAACCTAAGAAAACATAACACAACTTAAAACATGTTTTTTTAGGTTTTTTTTTAGAATTATTGCGTTACATGACATAGGATCCTCATGTCGTTTTTCATGGTTGTTTTTTATTGTTTATATGTTGCAGTACAATAGACCCTGAGGCTCAGAGCTGTTAGCCTGCTGTGTTAGTGCTAAACTGCACCACTGAGTGATGCAGGAAATTCTACCAAGCATCTAGCAGTTTGAGCAAGTTTTTTTTTTTTTTTTACTTTTTTGTGTTTTGTTATCTGTGGAATCAATTCATGTAATCTTCTATGTACAACTTCTCTTGACAAAGATTGGATTCAATGAAAGGAGACATTATGTTTAATCTTTCTCAACATGTTTGTCAATTCACTTCCTGCACCCTCTGTGCTGGAGCTGAAACTTCTCTTTTCTGATTCAGTTTCCTATTTAGAGAAGTTATTACTTATAGTGTGGCATCAAATGTAAGACCTCTATGAAACAATACATGGAGGTCATTGTTTGTCCACAGTGATCTGTCTTAGCCCACATGGGGCAAACACTCTTACTGGGTGAGCTAGAGGCCGCCCCATATAGATACATTTCTGTGTTTTTTCAGTTCTGACATGGCATGGAAATATGCCTGAACAGCAAAGCTGAGAAATTGAGGAGTGGGAATTTCCAGTGTTGATTTCCTCAAAAGGAAATGTGGTTCACTTCGGTATTTCCCTTAAAAACACAGACTGATAAAAAGCTATTTTTACTTGTGGTAATATATAAATAGATCTTGTAACTCATCTATGAACTCCTCACAAGTTTTCTACATTGCACACTGGGTTGGATGTGATTGGTAGACTTGAGGGCCTTAAGAATAAAATGTGTGTGTTGACAGCATGTGATGGTTTTGAAAATGCCACAGCCCTTTGTTGACTCATCTTTTTATCTCACATTATCATCATCTTTAATGGAACAAACTGCAGCATTACGGGAACATTGTGTTCTCTAGAATTTCTTTTTGTATTCATTTGTTGTTGAAAAAAAGTAACAGAACATGTTAAACAGAGGACAAAGAAGAGAGAATGCAGTCACATATTGCAACATCATCGGTCACCTAGACTTCTGTTGTTTAAACACTTCATGAGCTCAACGCTTTGTAAAACATTAAGTAACAATTGCTATTTTAAAAGAGTGAATATAGACTATAAATATGACATCTAAAGACAATGCACAAATCTCACAAGCAAGTTAGTGAAGGCGTATTCAAACAGTTTAAAGATTTAAAGGTGAGTAAGTGAATGGCATGTGTGCAAAAATAAAACAATAGTTATACAGTTTAAGATGTAATTCATTGTATTTATGCTTTTTACACTTTAAATTTCTCTTTCTCACCAGTGATGGAGCTAAAGTTGTCGTTTTCCTTTTTGGTCTTAAATAATGAGTTATTTTAAATGACGTTACATAAAATATTTTATCTTACACTTGTTTTCAGTAATCCATGATGTATAACATTAGTCTGCAAGCCAATGGACGGCAAATATGCCAACAAATATTCCCAAAAATATTATGTAAATTTGATTTATTGTGTCTGATTAACATTAAGTATCATTTTAATGTCATTTTATGTGTGCGTTTAAGGTTTTTAATTTGTAGGATTGTGTAAAAACAGAAGGGAAAGATTGGGAGAGAAGCACCCTTAAGAAAATTGTACACATATGCTTCTTGTTTTTTATAAAAGCAATACTAAAAAAAAAAGCTTGTGATTTTATGATTTATAGGCTTCAAGAATAAAAATGTGTTAAAGGCCAAGTCATTTAAGTAGGAGGGCACCTATGAGGTTGAAAAAAAAACTATATATATTAATCAGCCTCTATAGGGTTGTTAGTAAAGAATACAGTTCCTCCCAAAGATAATGTGTATTTAGGTTAATGATCATGTGAGCCTTGGGAGGTTAGAACCGGGCAGTGTTTGGTTTGTGTCTGTCTGAAATGTGTGATCAACACTTTTGTACCAACAGCTGAGATATTGACAAGCTTCCTCTTGCCTACCTGTCAATTTACCATTAACACACTTTCAAGCCACACAAGGGTTTTTCCACATTGACCTAAACACACACTGAATATATATTTACTTTACCAGTTTGTTTAGTTGATTAATGAATGAAGACAATCTGTGAGAGTGCATGGTTTTTTTTTACATACAAATACAGATACAGCTAAAGAGGACATTTAAAAGGTGTGCCTTGTGCAAGATGTTATTAGGTGACTGATGCATTGATTTGACTGAAAATTAAAAGTTATCAAACATGTGTGTAAAAAAGATTACAGACGTTTAATGGTGATTTTTCCTCAGTCACATTTGTTACTGTTGATCAGACAAGCAGTCGGGGAATTATTTTCAAAAATAATAGGGAATTACAGGGGAAAAACAGCACTTATATACAGAAGAAAGCATATTTTCTGAACAACTTCTTGATCCACATCAGATGGCGCTGTTCCTCAAATGAGTTCAACAATGTTACACGTTGGCATACACTGCTTCATCGCAGTCAGTCTGTAAAGGAAACAAGATTAACTCACTCTCTTCTCTCATTAAAGGAAACATTAAAGGAATGAAAAAAAGTACATACCTCCATGTTGCCATATACATGATCATCGACGTAAGTGCCAGAGCACTGTACATCCTCATATGGCCTTTCTATTCTGAGGACAGAATGCAAATGTTTATTTTTACATCTCTTTTTTTTTTTTTTGTATGCAAGGTTTAACTTTTGACATTGATATGTTTGTTTAAACTGAGGTAAATTACAAAAACCTTTTTGTTGCAGCATACTGAGAGAGCACCACATCTTTATCTGTTTTCTGTGAGCTCATGCGAGGTGTTGGTGCATCCTTAGACCTCCCCCTGCTGGCAGAATAATGGTGTTAAGTTGAGGAACCTGAAATCCAACAATGTATGTTCCTGGTTTCTGTTCACAAGGGTTTATTTTTGTTTAAATGTACATATCTTTTAAATCTCTAACAGCAATCACATTCCACTTACCATTTTTTAACAACTATTACTGTTATTAAAAGCATCACCAAAATCCCGCCTGCTCCAGAAGCAATGATAATATAAAGATTCAGCATTTCATCTGTCCAAACAGAAACCATGTAATGTAATTTTACTCTTTCTCAATACAAAGTTCCTTCCTTCAGTCTACAATCGAATGTCATGCGTTTCTGAAAATTGAAAAAAAAAAAGTCCTTACTTTTAGGTAAAGGGAGTGTGAGGTTGGCATTGCCCAGGGTATTGTTTGCCAGACAATAGACAGGTTCAGAAGATCCGAAATTTGCCCGCAGAGTCCCAATGGTAACAAAGCCATGTTTCTCTACCTTGGTCCTTGGCAAGACTTTGTCAGAAAGCAAAAAATAGACCATGCTGGGAGGCTTGGACTCCACAACGCACACACACTTTACCATATCTTCCTCTGAAGAGCAGGAAGAAGCCGTCTTGATCTCAGGGGCAACTGTAAGCACAAGGAATGGAGTTATGAGTTGGTCCTCCTTTATTATATTACTTTTTATACATGTGTTTAAATGAAAACTCTGTCCTTATTTTTACAGCTTAATGTGTTTACTTACATAACACATTAAGCTGCACAGGGTTTGAATTGGCTCGTCCTACTGTATTGATGACAGTACAGTACAGAGCTCCTGTGTGTCTAGAGACGTTTCGCAGCATGTAGATGTTTCCTTGATGCAGCTGAGCACCAGTTTCATTATGCCACTGATAGCTGCTGGCACGGGGGTGAGCATCACTGGAGCATCGCAGCTGCACATCTTCTCCCTCCTTTACATCTGACTTGTGCTCAATCGTCACATTTACTGGGGCATCTGAATGGAAAAATACAATTAACCCTTCATGATACCATGGTGGAGTATATTTTGTAGCCTACTCTTTTACAAAGTATATGCCAAAGCTAAGTTGATCATTCTCTTGATAATTCCTCTTGCACCCACATGAGGTTGTCTCATGTGGGTGAGGAAAAGTCAAGGTATCAACCAAGTTATGGATGTATCCTCTAGGCACGACCAATGTTGATTACAAAATGTGATGGCAATCCATTCGATAGTTATTGAACTATTTCACTCTGGACCCAAGTGGTGGACAGGCAGAGCTAATCGGGAAGGGCCAAAATAACTTCATAAAGCCATCAAGTACGTTTTTATGCCTATAGAAAATAAAAAGAAGCAGACATAGTGTGCTGTCCTTCATGCAGCCAGCTCATCCAATATATATTAAGAGATAACATAATGTTCTTTTTCCATTGCAGACAGACTCCTGATGACTGTTCATCCTCTGACTCTGACTAAACCTGATTTAAGAAGCTTTGAAGTTACTATATTTGAATGTATGTGTGTTGGTAAAAAAGCTTCCACATTGCTAAAGTAAACCCTAAATCCAGGTGGTTTTAAAAAGTTCTATTTACTCTACAATAATAGTATCATGTACTTACTAAGATACAGTGTTTAAAGCATCAGCTTTTAATTACGGCCACACTGCCATACAAACTTACAATTTACTTTGAGGTCTCTGGATTTCTTGTTCTGCTGCCCTCCATTGTATGTTACAGTGCACTGTAAAGACTTGTTGTGATCAGCGCTGGTAGCTTGAAAATTCAGGGTAGATTTTGCTGTCCACTGGCCATTGTCAAGCCGCTCTGCTTGGAAATGTATCTCTCCAATGTGACTCCAGGTGAAGACAGGAGGAGAGGTGGGGCAGGAATGAGACACTGAGCAGGATGCAAACACCTTATCACCTTCCACTATCTTCTCTTTTATAGAGAACTGGATGGGACTTGGTTCACCTGTAACAACAGGAAAGATCATGATAGGCAAATGCAAAGATCATAAGGCTACTATTACAAGTAAGGATGATCACGTCATCTACTGGGCAATGTTGTGTATTTAACTGTTGTATTGGCCCTGATGGGTTTTATTATTTTTTTTAAAGATTGAAAAAGGAAGGAAACTTAAAAATTTCAAATCATGTTGACTGAACTAACAGGATTGAACATTTAGTAATTCTCAAAATGGGCATTTGGCCTCCATGTTATACACATTTCTAGAGAAATGAAACTGTTTCAACTGTGTTTTGATCAAAGTTATTTAAAGTGAGGATAGGGCAATAAAACAGCACAATGAAGGAAGTGAGAAACCAGATAGTTGTTAACTATTGAAATTTAAATGACCACTGTTACCAACTCCAGAGTATTGTCAAAAGAACTTTGTTCAAAGTTATAGTTACAAACTCAGCTTTCAAAGACAACTGAAATAAACCATCAAGGTAAACATTGCTGTACAGTTAAAATGTGTTCTCATTATTTCTTTGGACTCTTGACTGTTTGCCCAAATATAAAATTTCATATGATGTAGAAAAAGTACGTCAATAACATGAAGAAAGTAACCATTTTTGAATTTCTCCACGACGGGATGAGGAGGAGGGAGCAGCGAGCTAGTCTCATTTTGTTTGAAAATAGTTTGAACGTCAACAAGAAGTAACGTCATTTAGATCACCTTTAAAAAGAGACTTCTGAGAAAATGCAGGAATCAATTAACTGTACTGTTACAGAAGTCTGGTGAAAGTTGGTAATATTACTTACTCATTGTAATGGTAACTGCATTATCTTTGTAAGAATACTTTTCATAGCCTTCCATTTCGATCCTGAAATGAAATGGCCCTCGGTCACTTTGTTGAAGGCGATCAATCTTCAGTGAACAGTTCTTCTGTCCGATGTTTCCCAGCAGCTCTGTCCTACTCTGATACTCCTGCTCCATTTTTGACTTGTCTGGGTGATAGATGAACTCATGTGTCCCCTTGTACCACATCCCAGTGAATTTCTTGACCCCCTTGTTTGGTTCTGGGTAGTTGAACGAGCAGGGGATCACCACACAGGATTCAAGGAGACCTTTTACTGAGGACGGCACCTTAATTGTCCAAGATGAGCCTTCAGTTTGAGAAACTGTAGTAAAATGCAGAGGAAAAAGCAACAAAGAGATAACAGTGATGAGAAGTACTTACACAAAATAACATACTTATGATAAATCAACAAAAGACAAAATGAGGCCTGTTTAAACTGACTCCTTGTGAGTTGAAAATGTAACAACTGGTTGTACAGTTTAAAAAGTGAACTATACCTTTAAAGCAAAGGCACACAAAAAACAGAGTCCACTTGAGAGAGTCCATCTCGTCCTCTCGGGGTGAGACCTGCAAATAAAGTGACAAATATTCAGAGATGGCAAAAGTACTCACTTCCTGTACTCAAGTAGAAGTAAAGATGCTTGTGTTAAAAAAATACTCTGGTAAAAGTAGAAGTACTGATTTAACATCTTTACTCAAGTAAAAGTAACATAGTACAGGCTTGTAAATTTACTTAAAGTATAAATGTAAAAGTAGCCTTGCGAGTGACAACCATTTTTTAGAGTGCAAGCTGAGAAACTTCAGTGGACATGGAAAAAGGCTCTTTATCTGCCATTGGCTATATTTTAAACGGATATCAGCCAATAGGCCTACAAAATCACATATTTGATTATTTTGACATAAACTGGGACTCCAGGTTAACAAGATTCTGACTGAGCAGCAAAATATGAATTAAGTTGTGCTTCTGTGAGAATTCACAGATCCAGTTCCTCTTTTTTAATCTTCCCCTTAACATTTAAAGGAATGTGTGTGTGCTCAAACATGGCTTCTGGAAAGAAAATAAAGGATAAAATATGAATGACTAAACTAACATTAATTAAGTTCCCTATGTTTTAGAATTACACAGCACAATGGCCAGGAGTCATTCTTGATGCACATCTCTCTCAGATAAGGACAAGGAGGATTGGGAATCTGTTGAGTTGTCTTGTAGTGGTGCATCAAGTGCAGTAGCCTACTGTATTGACAATTAGATTGAATTTGGAATTGATGATTCAAACAATAATAATGGTAACTCAAGTGAAATGATTTGAAACTTGTCAGTGAGGACTAGATTAGGACTGTAATTAAAGCTGATTCTTAGCTCAGTTGGTAGAGCGGGTGCCCATATAT
>NC_045738.1:6375561-6375654 GCF_008692095.1 Etheostoma spectabile | reverse complement strand
CTCCTCGACGCAGCGGGCCCGGGTTCGAGTCCAGCCTGCGGCCCTTTGCTGTATGTCACTCCCCCTCTCTCTCCCCTTTCATATCTTCATCTG